>NW_017386116.1:0-146838 GCF_000237925.1 Schistosoma mansoni | reverse complement strand
TGCAGTCCTAACACATTGATGGGAAGATTCTAACAAACAATACTAAGTGAATTTAAACTTCACCCCATCGCACAAGCAAGTGGCTATCAGGACTCAGTGGCCGAGTGGATAACGCGATGGCGTTTGAAGCGAGGGTACTGGGTTCGAGTCCCAGAGTGAACATCAACTCTGAGATGCAGGTACATCCAGCTGACGAGTCCCAAATAGGACGAAACGCGCGTCAAACTGGATTCCACTGCTAGCCACTATCCATCTCTGCTTAATTTTTCTTCAGTTTAATGGATTTGCTTATCATGATAACATTAAATTGGACCGGTTTTTACCAGCGAAAATTTAGTTACTAGATGAATCATCTCTGTTATTATTCAGTACAAATCTTTTCATTTAGTTACTAGACAATTCTTTTTAATCAAAGCATGGACTGTGAGTTTTATTTCACCTAATGGTACTCTTTTCCAGCACGTTATAAAATATTGTCGAACATAGAGTCCAAGGGAGTAACAATTATAGTGAAAAGTAAAACTTGGTCATAAATACTTTATACTTCGGAAACATAAACTTTAATTCTCACAAATGTGGAGTAAATATAGTTGATCAAAGAAGGAAATTAAAACAGATATCAACCAGTAGTGACAAGTGCAAACAAATTAATAATCAGAAAATATAACCATACTTACAAAAAATGGTGCAACGATTGATTCATACGCCATTTCTTCCTTCAGGATCCTCGAGCCCATGTGCACCATTGGTTTGGAATCAGGGTTTCCCAACTTCCCTAGGTGGACTCGCTGTGTCCACCAACTCTGTTAAATCGCCGGACATTCGCTTTTCGTCCTCTCAATTTCATAAAGAACACCGGTGCCACGAGAAGGTAGTGAATAGGACTTCCCTGACAGAGGCTATATATGCGTGGCCATGTGAGAGCATTTCGAGAGGGAGAGCAAAATCTCCCAATTCTCGGCTGCACCAGGGTATTCGGGGGCCATCTAAAAATGGAACAAAATGGTCATCCCAAGAATTTCATTAAATGAATTCTTGTCTGATAATTTGGATTTTTTTTGATGCTTGAATTCATGAGCATTCGCATTTGAGATCGAAGTTCCTGGGTCCTAGTCCCTATGGTGTGGGATCATGGATATGCACTATTTAAGAGTCCCACACTAGGACGAAATGGCTATCTAGTGCTTCCAAGTTTTCAATGGTGGTTTAGCTTACATCAACCCATGAATTCAACTATATACATATACACAAATATCTTTTAATGGAGATATACACTAGGAAACTTTGAATTTCAAGTCTCAGTGTTTAAATCGGACATGATTTTGAAGTGTACAAATGTATATGATTAATTGTTCAATATCAAGAGTAAATGATCGTTTTCTTGTTTATTCAAAGAGTATTATAAAAACCAATAGTCCGTATTTCTTGTTTTAATGAATTATAGAAACATCCCTCATTCATCTTGAAGAGAATAAGAACAAAACGTTTAACAGAATAGCATAAATTCAATTTATTTCGTTTTATTCTCATCAGTCACTTAGAATCTTTGATGTTCAAGAGACATAGTTCTGTGTAGTTTGATCCAGAGAGACTCACGTAGCTTGATATATGAGTTTGTGCCGCTTATCAAAACTTTGTTAAATGAACATAAATTTGTAAATCTCTTGCCTAATACTTTAACTTCTCCTGGTTCACGTCGTTTGACGATATCTTCCATCCAACCATTTTGTTTGGAATATAATTAAGTTTCAATTCAATCGTCTTTTGGTTTGAGGACTTGTTGGGTGAAGTGGTGTACAAGGTTACTAAGCAATAGGAAACATCAAGGTGAAAAGTCACATGTAGAGTTTCTGATTGAATGATTACTACACTGCTACTGCAGAATTTTTGTGAAAGCTCTACGACTAAACTATCCAGCTCACAGAACAAAACTCCAGCAAAATGGGAATACTTAGATGATCATTTGTTTACTAACTGTGAACTAGACATTCGACTACCTTTCAAATTCAATAATCACTATTATCAACTATTAGAAAGTGATCAGATTATTTTTTTTACCAAATTCTCTTTTAATGATATACGTATATAATTTCTCTTGCCGTTCAATTAATATCTGAATATCTTAGCTGAATGGTTTGCTCGTGGAGCTTTCATCGTTCTTTTGAATGAAATCATCAGTACAAACTGATATGAACAGCGAAACAAGAAGCCTTGACAAAATATGGAAGCTATTTTTGGGGACGTTATTTCATTTAATGCAAAGCTTGTAAAACAGTAACATTTACTTTTGTCCGTAGTATCTTTAAAGATCGTAGGCTTTTGTTTGATTCACTGCCACAGCCTTTTCTATTCCAATGCTATCGTGACTTAAACGCAATCATTTGTATTCTATTTTCTACTCTAATCCCCCAGTTTTGAACATAATTGTATTCTCCTAATTGTTGTATGTTGTGGTCAGGTTAGTCATCTATTTATTCATATATCTTGTTACACTAATCTGAAACCAGGAACTAGATCGGAGTTGGGAATAAATCAAGTAGTGTTCTATTTGACTTGTCTCCTCTGACGAGTACGTGTCAGTCGATTAAGTGATAGAATAGTTTTCGTTTCTCTACCCCAAGCGGTTGGTCTCACTTAGAACTGACCTCAATGTTAAGCCAGTAAGCCTATCGCGTCTTGATCTAAATTAGACAAATTTTCGTCGGCACAAAAGTGGGTAGACGGATTAAGAACATGACACAAACCATCCAGTTCAGAGGACAAAACTCAATTTAAATCATCCACCTCAGCTACAAATATTCTCCATCATCTCAAAGTGTGAATGGAATTATAACAACTGAATAATAATTGTGAAAAACTTAACGACGATAACAACAATTGATTTAGGTTTATGTTAGAACGCGAAGTTACATGTGTCAGTCTATAATGAATACCGAAAAGAATCATCATTCATTGATTTGCTTCAGGATTTTTATCATTAATAATTTAAACAAATAAATGTGGAACACGATTTTAGTATCGATCTGTTTTTTTATATTCATGTTATTTAGATTTGTCATACATAGTTAGTTATAATAAAGACTTTTGTGGAACAATGTAATTCACAACATGAAAAACACTTTCTGAATATTTCAGTTTACCCTAGTTAAGGTTTATGCTTGATCAACTCGGTTGTTGCAATCTATATGATATTCACCATCCAAATGTTTTTTTTGAACTAAGTAACTTGTCACAGTGTGATTTTGTGGTAGTCACCATTGAGGTTTGTCATCTAATATTCTATTATTGTATACAAGTTTGACTAATATTTCCAAACACTGTAATCATCAGATGCATGGTGCCAAGGAGTCTTGAAAAACTAGGACGAAACAACTATTCAGCATCGTTTAATTTGCATTAGTTACCTGATATGACTCATTTACTTAGTACAAGTTTATGTATCCTGCTTTAGGCCATACTTCATTTATGAGAGCTAGCGAAACCATCAACAGTGTGGTGAGACTCAAACGTATGGCTTAGTGTCTAAAATTGCAACGTCTTAACTACTAAGCCACCGATCAACTATGCATTCAAGAGAGTATCAAAATTCGAAGCCCTAATCTCCAGATAAGCGCTTAATTTTCAGACTCCTGATTTTCTAGGAGTGACATATTATAATCTTTGAGAACTATCCTAGTACAGAATACTCATTAACATAATACTTATCACTTAAGTTCTTAGGCAACCATGTGAAGCGTTAAATTTTCAACAACTTTCAAAAGAATCTAAGGTGGTTTGAAATTAGGGTTTTCCAACTCCCGTAGGTGGATCCTCCATATCCACCAACTCGGTTAAAGCGCTGGACATTTGCTTTTCGTCCTCTAAATTTTGTAAACAACATCGGTGCCGCGACGAGGCAGTGAGTCGAACTTCCCTGGTAGTGGGATCCAAAACTCGAGTTTAGTCCTAGTTGGGACTCATTACGCCACGTCACTTAAACTGTTCAACAATTGATTGTAGTAATCGCATGGACCTCAACCGAGTAGTCTGTACCAAATCACAACGCTAGTCCAACAGTCAATACTTTCGTGGACTGATGCTATGTCTTGGTTTGGTTAACTTCAGTTTTCCTCCAACCTACTATTCCACATCGGCCAATACAGCTCGTAAAGGAAGTGGTGGTTAGTATACATAATACATATCTCAACTGTCCCAGTTGAAGAGGATTCATCAACCAATTTGTAATCTTTGCCTAGTACCCAAAACCTTAGTATAACTCACTCGATAATTTCAACATATGCAAGCAATACTTCGAAGTTACCTACGGTCACATAATGGTAACCTGTGAATATTCCGCATATTTAAAGACTATGTAAAGCAAGATGAGCTGTTTTTTAGTGTATTCGACCTTATGTTAATAGAAGGACATCCTATCTATGCCACAAGACCTAATACATCGTCGAATCAATGAATTATTAGAAATCAATTGAAATTGACTATGAAAAAAGAATAAACAACAATCTTATTTTGTAGACTATCTTTCTGACAATCAGTCACCAAGTTGAATTGTTAATACATGATTGTTACACGTGTTACTATCTATAAAATCGTGAAAACAAACTAATTAGTAGAGTTAGTTCATAATTTATGTTTGAATGAACCATATATCACAACCTTTTAATAGTTAAACGAAATAATTGTACATTAAAACATGCTTGGATTTACAGTAAGAAATATGAATTTAAAAAAAAGACAAATCCAGATAATAATGAGCTTCAGTCAGTCAGTCACAACGTAGAACTTCGTACGTACGTACATCAGTTCGAGTTGGCATACCATATTAGCACAGAGATGCAGTTGTCGATTCAAATCCCATAGTGGTAGAAGTAGTAAGAGTATAAGCAATAATGTGAAAGATTAGAGTTTGAAGATGTTATTGAAGGAGTATAATCCAGTGAAATAAAGTTCGAAAGAGAAGACAAAGTAACATGAAGAACTTAGATTAGAATTTGGGAGAAAACAAAGAGTGGATGCAGCTTCGATTTTGAGCTATGTCATTCAAGGTCCCTAACCATCGATTGCTATCATCTCGCGAATCCCAACCAGGTAGTCTACACCTACCAACATGGCTCAGTCCAATTGTCAATGACTTCATGGATTTGTGGCATGTTTTGGTCTGGCCGCCTCTAGCCTTCTTTCAACCTACTCCTACACCATAAAATATTGCACGTCGGGGCAATCGGTGAATGTGCATACGTAACACGTGTCCCAGCCATCTCAACTGATGAAGTTTCACTAATGAGCTTCAGTTTTACAATGGTACATCATTTGTACACACAAAAAGTAAAAAACATAATTCTAGCATTTATTCAACACAAATACTTAAACCGATAAACGATTTATAAATTGAAGTTACATTATTGAAAATATTAAATTAAGTAGTCTGATGATGAAACATTAGTTAATCAAACATTTTCACATATATAATCATTTAAAATGAATAAAAATTTTATTTACATTGAGCATTGAACCAAAAGTCTACTAACCAAACTATACAAATTATATAAAACAGAAATGAAATTGAGCGACAATTAATTTGTTTTATGTATCAGTTTTCTTGTCACATATCATAAATTGAGCTTTTAAACGAGCATTTAATTGTTCCCAATTCTGTGTTAATAACCACTGAGTATGATTTATAGAGGATGCCAAAGTTTGATTTAATAAACCATTGGAACTACTAGACAGATACAATTTTCGTGATTGACTATTAAACCCAGTAGGATCGATATCGTAACTAGTACCAGTAATACTATTACTTTTATTAAAAGGATTTGAACGTTTAGAAAATAATGAGGATTTAACAGTTGAAATAGTTGAATTATTATTTCCAATTAATGTAGATGATGATGATTTCTGATTTGTATTTGTTTGCTTTACCGTAGTCAGTGCTTTGTAGTGATCCTCTAAATCTTCAAGAGTCAAAGTAATAAATTCAATGCTACATCTACTGATAGCACGCATCCAATCCTTGGAAAAGTATAAAGTGTACAAAATAAGAAAACATAGTGAAATAGAGCAAATGTAAATAAATCAACACACAAAAATTAAGATGATGACTATTTATTTGCACACAACTACCATTAGTGAGTTTATTTTGATGAATATACCATGGATAATGATTTCCTGGTTTCACTATTTGAATTCCTATATTCTAGTGCTTTAAATTCACTGTGGACACAGAAACTGTAAACCTTACAATCACCCCACACTTAACTCTCATGTTATAAACAGAGGTAGATAGTGTCTAACAGTGGAATCTAATACTCACGTTTAGTCCTAGTTGGGACTCATCACTTAAATTTACCTACATTCCAGAGTTGATATTCACTCAGGTGCTCAAATCCAGTACTGTTCGCTTCAAACATAATCGCGTCATTCACTTAGCCACTGAGTCCAGATAGCCAATGGCTTTTGAAGGGGAGGTGAAGTCTAATTCATTTTTATTAGTTGTTTTATATCTTCCCATTGGTGTTTAGGACTGAAAAGGATCAGTCTCTTGGATGAAAGCATATCCAGCTAAAAGAAAATCCCAGATAGGATGAAACGCGCATTCTAGATTTTACTACTAGCCGCCATTCATCTATGCTTATAATGCTAGTGACTTAATAGCAACATATGGATAATCCGCACAGGATGCACATGTGCTAAAAGAAACTGAGCAATTGCAATCCTGAAGATCAATAGAAAGGTTCAGACGACCAATACAAATGAATTAAACTAACATGTTAATTACCTAGTTTTTGTTCATTACCAAGCTTGTTAAGTAACTATATAAACAGGCGTATTGTCTAATAATATTAGCGTTTGAGATAGTGGACCAAACCATCCAGCTCAGATAACAAAATTCCATCAAAATATTAGCCTTTTCTGTAGAAAATAAAAGTTTTTTGTAAACAGTCAGTTTTCATTATCTTGTTTTGTACAGCCGAATTTATGAAGCTGAAACATTGTTAGATCTTAATGATTACTGAAAAATTAGTGACCGAATATGTGCTCTCGTTTTCAGCATTAATCAAGCGATAGAATGTACAAATGGAATCAATTTGCACGGAAACGGAATTTATAGGTAACCGATATGAAGTTAACAATATAGAACTATAAGTTATTTAAAATTAAATTCTACCCAGAGGAAATCCAAACACTTCATAATACTTGAATGTGTTAGTGAACACATTTATTGGACCAAGTTAGATTAACATTGTAGACTCGTTTACCGTTACCTCAAGTAAATGCACCCAACCACTATACATTGTATATTAACAATATTCTCTTTGGTGAAGTAGTTCATTAAATTCTATGAATAATGACACTGATGAACTTTTAAAGTTCACATATTTTACAACACACTAATTAAATCACTCATTTAATATGAAATTTCATAAATGTTGAAACAATGAAAAAACAAGTATATTTTGAAAACTTTGTTGATTAAATCGAATTTTGAGGTATTTTGAACAAAAGATGAAATATACGCTAATGAATAACTGAAAAATAACCAATATATAGGTGTTTAGTTCTAGTTGCTGATCAGGTTCTGTTTATAAACTTTGTAACAAAACATATAAGAATGTGACCCAACATCGTAATGGACATAGTGTTGATGTTAAACGGTTGGAAGTAAATGACAAAGGATCGATTGGGTTCCATTGGTACTAAGGATTGGACAAAACAGAATACTATTTAAGATTGAAAATATTTTACAGGACAGAAATAAATATTTATCAGGACTTGGGTGCATAGGATATGTTGTGAAGTGATAAGTTAATAATAAAAGATGCATATTTAATGTCAATAAAATTTACTTCATGTCCTTTCCCCAGTTTGACCCAGAAAACACAAAGGTCATATAAGGGAACCTAGGTAACTAAGGCATCTAAAAAATAGCTTCCTTAGAAAGAAACTCACTTCAATATCTTCAGCTGTTTCACCCTTTAAAATATAACTGCGAGATAATTCGCCAGGTCCTCTGAATCGTATGGCCATTTTCAAATCATCCAACATTTCAACAATATGACAATCCAAAAATATAATACCCAGTGGTTCCTTATCCAATTTCTTATCAAAATAAGCTAAAATATTACCACACAATATAAAGTAACGTTTTTTATAAGATTTTTTCTGTTCAGAACGCTTTTTCCAAAGAAAGCCCACTTTTTCTTCTTTTTCATAAGTCAGAAAATTCGTAACTGTTTTAGGGTTAAAAATAGGCATCGGCAAATGAGATTAAATCACGGACTGTTTAAGTTGGCTAAAAATAACTCATGCAACATAACCTCTCACTAAAAATCCAACACTATTTTAAAGTAGAATTGAAGTTTTGAGGACTGGTTGTTCATTTAGAACCTTACGTACCTGCAGAGAAATAAAAAAAAATATTTTTAGAAAGGCTGGGGTAAGGACACTGGAAAAATTACTGTATAAACAACTAGCTAATAACGATGAGACGTATTAAATTGTTTGCTTTAAAAACAAATATAGTTTATAATTAATGAGGGGTACACGTAAAGAGTCATGACCTAACTATGTTTTGATTGGGTTAGAGATGCTACTAGAAAGTCTTCATCAAAGCGGAGCGGGCTATGACCCTGTAACTCAAGGTTGGGTTACAACTTGAGTACTTCTTAGATTTATATCTGAAACCATGGAGATTGAGAGACGTCTGAAAATGATCACTAGGAATCCATCTAGATAGTTTCTTCCACTACATCCATCTAATTATCTTGACTTTTGACTAGAGAATGAAATTTACAAATCAGCACCCAAATCCAGCTGCATAGTTTCTGAACCCTCACGCAGAGTGTGGCTCAACTTTGAGTATATAAAAGTGGATATGGTGATCCACTACTAAATCGGTTCTGTCATATACATCCCCGAACTGATGCCTTAGTAGTTAGATACACTAAGTAGCATAGTTTAGAACTGATAATAAGCTCTTTGATGCTAGCATTCATAAAATGTACATGTTTACGTACTGTTAAAAGTCACATTGTCTGTGTGGAGGCTGGCGATGCTACTCAACTGATCAGACTCAGATGAACCAGAGGTAAAATCCGCTGTCTGCAGAACAGAGCTGGCGGGAGTGAAGACGCTCTATTTCTTCGTTGGTGAAGATAATAAGAATACAATTATAGACCCATCGATTGTTATTTTTCACTTGTAATCTAAACGAACGCCGCTTTGTAATTGTTCGTCTATGATAAACCATTAAGATATTTGAATTTTCTGAATCTCCAATTTGTTTCATGCAGGTAGTTTTTATTGAACACTAGGAGTAAGTAACCATAACTGTTAAATCATACAGAAATATGTGGACTTATTTCATACGCACAACTTTATCGGTAGGTTATAATCTGTGATTATTTTGGTACGATAATAGTTAGTTTGAACGGGCTAATAAATATGGATCGGTTGTAGATAACGTCGATATAATGCATGCTAAAGTTTTTGCAATTTAATAAATGATCAGTCGTTAGTAGAACTTTGATTACAGAATGGTTGCGTAAATCCTCAAAACAGGTGCCCCTGGAATGTTGTACTACTTCTGATTAATTTTCATTCGTAATACTACTCGCTACTAGAACATTCAGTGTTCAATATAGTAGTATGGTACTTATGTTGACGCATTAAGCACGTGATTCCAGTTAAGGATAAGCAGGAACCATCACACCATGAGTGAATGCGGCGGTGGCTAACGCCTGTGAATTTACTGGACAAGAAAGCATTGAAAACATAGTCTTTGAAAATGTACATATAACTCAACATTTTATTAATACTTACGTAGGTAGATCAATTTGTGATAAATCTCCAACATTACAAGTCGAAGTGAATTAGAACAAAATGCAACAGTCCCAACGCCCGAAGTATTTTATATTGATAGATACTGCAACCTTCAAAAGAGAATATGAATTTGTGAATAATCCCGAGGATGGCATAACTTTTAAACATCTCTGAAAAATAAACTACTGTATTATGATCGTGTGAAATTAGACAAAATGTGCGCTTTCAAAAGCGCATGGGCAATTCTTTTCAGAATAGTTAGAAACATAATATACCAAGAAATTAACGTCTAGGAAACACCTACAGCTTAGTTACGCACTATTGGAAAGCAGCGCTCCAAATGGTTCAAATGGTTGAGGACGGAATAGAAGAAGCTTTCGCTTAACGGGCTTCCGTGTCTGGTAGCAGTGGATCGCCAATACCTCCAGGCAAGAACCTAGGTATATGAACGATAATAGAGGAAAAAAAAGAATTTGGTAAATCATAATAATATGTTACCCTTAGTCCTTCAGAATAAGTCAAGTTTCCTCTTAAAGGACTCCTGGGAGGTCGCTTGGACTAGCTCAGTCGGCAGCGAATTCCAGCACTTGACAACTCTAACGGAGTAGAAGTTGTGTCTGCAGTCTGTTCTAATATGTAGGGTCTCCAATTTCTGGGTGTTACCTCTCAGGTTAGTGTTATGATTAAGCTTAAGATGTTTAAGGGGATGACCAGAAGTATTAAGGATACTATAAGTCATAAGAAGATCACCTCTTAGACGCCTGTACTCTAACGGATAAAGGTTAAGTGATTTGAGGCGCTCTTCATAAGGTTTGAATTTGAGTCCCGAACTGATTTCGTGGCTCGACGTTGTATACGTTCAAGAGTGTCCTTATCCTTTTGGAGGGAGAGAGGAAATACTATGTTTCCGTACTCTAAGTGGGGACGAATAAAACTGTTGAAAATTATGTGGAAGGTTCTACCGTCAAACTGGCCAAAAATGCGCTTCAAAGTTACCAGTGCAAGGTTTGCTTGAAATACAATTTACAATATATCCGGTGTTCCTTGTCATAATCCTGAAAATCATACTGATAACTTTGCGTTTGGTTATTGTTGCCTCGGTAGGGTTTCAATTACTTATGGACGTCAAATGGATGACAGTCCAGCTACTCGATAACATTCCTCAAGTTTTACGGTTTACGGATATAAATGTCAAACGACCTGATAATTCCCGTTAACCGTGGCAATGTAAAGAGTTGGTGTTACTAGACATTTATCAATATAGGGCCTTTGAGAATATTTCAAGCCTCATATCAAAGGACTCCTGGAGATTCACTTGGATCACATCAGCCGGCAGCGCATACAACCTGTTCTGCTGTTCTATTCTTTATGGTGCTAACCTCAAGATTCCTGTTTAGACTGATCTTAAGTAAGAACTTAGGAGAGTGTCTGTGAGTGTTATCATAAGGTTTTACTTTGAGTTCCCGAACCGATTTCGAGGCTCACATTAGGATACTTTCTGGTGTACTTTTGTCCTTATGGAATGAGGAAGGAACACCATATCTTCATACTCTTAGTAAAGTCAATTAAAACCGTTGAACATAGGCGGAAGGTTTTGCCATCAAACTGGCAGGAAATGCTCCTCTGACGTTACTAGTCCAAGGTTTGCTTTAGAGGTACTTCGTCGCAGTTAGCGTAAGACTTACGATCTTGGGGTATTAATATTCTCATATCTTCTTTGACTTTGAATACATCTAGAGAGGTGTTGCCTGAGATGCATGCATAGTCTGCAATACGAGTCAGATGAACTACTCTACACTTTGGAGTGTTGATTGTGATTCCGTTATTTTCCGCCAAAATTTAAAGTCGAATCAGATCCTTCTAGGCGAATCTCAGGAGCCAAAGATCATCAAAGCCTCCTTCAAATCTTAGAGAGAAGACATTACAATGAATATCATCCAATACTATGTGACCAAACGACTTGATCATTCTGATGAGAGACTGAAATACAAAGATTGAAATGGACAAGATCGAACAAGGTGGCATCGTGGGACGACATGGACTAGGAGAAAGAAACGAAAATGGTGCTTTCAACTAACGAGTCATACGCGGTACCATATTCCCACGCAAACGCGTACACAACGCCACATGTACTTCACCGGATCACATTACGCAGAATCAAATCGACCATATCTGCATCAACAAAACGTTCATAAGGACGATGGAGGACATGGAAACCAGGAAAGGAGCTACTATAACCTCAGACCATCACCTGCTGGTCGCCAAGATGAAAATGAATCTCAAGAATCACTGGACAACAGGGCTGACAACATCACAAAAGTTTAATATAATTTTTCTTCGGGATACTGAAAAACTCAACAAACTCAAGATAACCCTCAGCAACAGGTTCCAGGCCTTTCATGATCTACTCAATGGAGAAGGAACTACTATGGAGAACAACTGGAGGGGGATAAAAGAGGCAATCATTTCAACATGTCATGAGGTTCTGGGCCATAAGAAGCACCGTCACAAGGAATAGATCACTGTTGGTACACTGGATATAATTGAAGAAAGGAGGAACAAGAGGGAGGCAATCAATATCAATCGAACAAGAGCAGAAAAAGCAAAAGCACAAGACGAATTCACAGGAGTAAACAAGCAAGTGAAGAGGAGCATCAAAACCGACAAACGTAAATATGTGGAAGATTCAGCAGTGATGGCGGAAAAGGCTGAAAGAGAAGGAAACATGCGACAATCGTATGATACAACAAAGAAATTCGCTGGAAATGACAGTGAACAAGAACGATCAGTGAAAAGCAAGGAAGGCAAGGTAATCTCCACCATTGAGGAACAGCGAAGCAGTTGGGTAGATCACATCAAAGAACTCTTGAATCAACCAGCCCCATTGAACCTGCCCAACATCGAAACCGCACGGACACCCCAATCGATGTTGGCCCACCAACAACTGGAGAGATCAGCATGGCCATCAGAAAAACCAAGAGCGGCAAAGCAGCGGGACCAGACAACGTTCCAACAGAGGCACTGAAAGCAGATGTAGCAGCAACCGCAAAGATACTCCACATTCTCTTTTGTAAGATTTGGGATGGAGATCAAGTACCGGAAGACTGGAAAGAAGGTCTCCTGATCAAGATAACAAAGAAGGGTGATCTCAGGAAGTATGTAGACTGAAGAGACATCACTGTCCTCACAATACCAGGAAAAGTCTTCAACATGTTATTGTTAAACAGAATGAAGGACTCCACAGACACCCAACTTCGAGATCAACAGGCTGGATTCCGTAAGGATCGATCTTGCACCGACCAAATCGCATCTCTACAGGTCATTGTGGAACAATCTATTGAATGGAAGTGGGTAGAATATGCATTGAGGAAAACACGCAACTGAGCAACAAGACAAGACCGAACATGGAATCTTCAAAGCCAAAGGAAAAAAGAAAGACCGAAGAACGTATTACGCCCAGAAATGCAGACAGATGTGAGAAAAATGAACAAAAGTTGGATATAACTAGAAAGGAAGGCCGAAGACAGAGTGAGTTGACCAATGCTGATCGGTGGCCTTTTGTAAATTGGGAGTAAGAGGCGTACGTAAGTAAAAGTAAGTAAGGACACAAAAGACGTGATCCTCAGGTGAGTAACTCGGTCGAATAAGGTATTCAAACAAACAGTTAGGGATACATTATTCAATATGACGACTTTTCCTGGCAACTTCCGAGTGATAACTTGAGCTTCTTCAACCTGACATCACCTACAACCCACTTAACGAGATAAACATGAGAGAAATTAACAGAAATCGGACATAACTAGGCAGGAAGGTCCAAGACAGAGTAGGTGAGAGAGTGCTCCTCGGCGGTCTATGCCTCACTGAGAGTAACAGGCATATGTAAGAAAGTAAGTCAGTAAATCCTTCTAAAGTGACAGCTTATAATTGTACCTGGAAACTCGTAGTTTAAAATCATCAGCTAAAGGTAGTAAATTGGATTATACTTGCTGCGGAAGACCACTCTTGTCGATCAAAAAAGACGGGTCATTGTACGGAACCATAAGAAACCTCACCAGAATATTTTGTAGCCTGATAAGATGTGAAGTATACTCTGTCCACAAAGAGTCGATATTTGAGAAATAAAGCTATTTACTTCATAAATGGTAGTATAATACTTAAACGTTTGTGCTGAATGTAAACGATTCAACATATATACAAAATATCTGTGACTTCCATAGTTTCATTAGTGGATACTCACGTTTGACGGTTATATAGCTAGGAGAAACATGTCAATATACTCTTTCTTAAACATAGTCTCTTAGATCTTGGCACCCAATGAATGCGTAAGTTTTCATCATCGGATTCAGTTATGTTCGGGCTTTCCGAATAACATAATCCACTGGGGGATATGGTTGGTCTTAACTGCGTTTAATATCCAGATAAAATAACAAATATATTATCAATAGTCCCTTATTTTCGTGTAACTACAAAAAGATTTGTGACAAAAGATTCTACGCCCGGAGTACCTAGTATGCTGTGCACTATTGTTAGGTTGCCTCTTGTTCTCCTGTTACCAAACGAGTGCGATGTCAGGTGACAGAGTCAACCCTTATAATGATTTGAGCTTGATTCTAAGACTACTGTCGTCTCACGCTTCTGTACTCCTTTTGAGAGATTCACTTCTATGTCATCGAATGAGGATGAAACGTTGTCGGGGTTTTCGAGATATGAGCGGATGTAGTCTCTAGTAGTGGTGTGACGAAATCATGAGTAATCATGCCCACCTTTTTTCAAGCAAAGTGAGGAGGTAAATTGTGAGGATGGTCCACAGGTGAAGTCGAGGAGGCTCTAGGAAGCCCAGAAGGAGCCCAACATGTTCCATCCAATACAACTTTCATAGATACTGATTATCCTAATGATTCATTATCTATGAAAGTTGTATTAGATGGAACATGTTGGGCTCCTTCTGGGCTTCCTAGAGCCTCCTCGACTTCACCTGTGGACCATTAATGCATCAACTTCCGTTGCACCCCCAAAGCATGGGTGATTCAGCAGCTTCGCGTGTAACTTGTCAATGAAATCCAATCGATTCTTTCTAAAGCGCTGCTCTTGTCTCTGGATTAGCAACTGAAATTGATCGGAAGTTAGAGCCTTTTTTTTACCCCGTCGTCAGTTGTTATATCGTGTGCGCTCGTAATATATATGAAAATGCAATTAGGAGAAGGAGCGAATTTTACTGATCGGATGCAAATGATGATTGAAATCGTACGAGCAGTCTTGATTGCGTATCGGCCCTGCTATACGCCTAGCCCAGCCAGTTGAGTTCAGAACACAAATAACAGCCTCGGCAATATGAATCATTATTTACAAACAGAGTTTTTATACAAACCAAAGTGATCAATAAACTGATTATAACTCAAGATTCGTATGATAATAAATCAAAGATCAAAATAAAGCTAATGATAAGAGAAACGCGAATATGAATAGTTTAGTTACGTAACAATTGTACAATAGGAATTAGGCATAATACATTGGTCGATAAATAGTCCTTAGAGTTACCATTCATAATTCACCAGGGGATATAACATAAATAGTCCCTAACTGGATTTCCACGATATCCTTTCACTGCATTTCGGCTTTCTGTTATCAACAGCTTTGTACCACATGTCGACAAAATTTCAGAGGTGGCGACTATTGAGGAAGTCGGCCTGGTGCACCTCTCTAACCCGAAATCGCATCGCCTGACACTTCTTTACATCGAATGTCTATCGTTTTTGTCCCCACTGTTCTCTTTATAGTATGTCTCATCGGGACTCTTATGAATCCACCTATTGACTTATAACCTTCAACAGTTTTATATTATCCGTCTAGGTAAGGACACTCCTCCTGTAGCACCTTTAGGGTTACTGTCGGTCTTAAGCCTGGATAAAGAAGAGGGGTTAGGTATGGGGTCAGGAATCTAATTTTGTAGAAAACAATCTTGCCAAAGCAAGGCCTATCAGAATAAACAATTTAAACTCTGTCCTCCGAGTTGAAGGAGGAATTATGGCACTAATGGCGAAATCCTAAGTTCTTCCGAAATCAGACCGGAACAACAATTAATACAAGTACATGGATTGTCCGGGTAATATCGGAGATCGGGAGGATAGGTCAAATGACTAAGGAAATGGGGAGATACAACTTGATGGTTCCTGGAATAAGTAACACCCATCAGACCCTGGTTAGACGGAAAAGATTAATCTTCGGGAAGATTCCGTTGCTTTACACGCACAAAAAATTGTTGCTAAACAATGAAATAAAAGCCCCATCACTAAGGATGGATATCAATAGAAAACATGTGCAGGATTCAAAAAAATAAGAAAAAGTGAACTGCAATTGAAAACAGGTGAACAAGAACAGTGAAAATCAAGGCACAGACCGAATACACATAAGCAAATAAAAGAGTGAAGAGATAAATCTGAAAAGCAGGATTACATAACAGGTCCGTTAATTTCATCTGAAAACGCTTCAAGAAATGGAAATATGTCACATGTGGAAATATCTAAGTAATACATTGAAGAAATAGGTAAAAAAGTATAAAAACCCAAGCAAACATTCAAGAACAAAGAGAGCAACCCGATCATTGAGATTCAAGGACAGAAGGAAACATGGGTTAAACTCTTGAGTTGTTCAGCTCTAATGAATCCACTGGTCTCCGAAGCAACGCACAAACACATCTCACTGTAGAAGACATTCTACCAACGACCGAAGGAATCAAGATGGCCTTCAGACAAATCAGGAATGGGGAAGCAGTAGGACCTGACAATATATCACACTGTATTCAGGAAGATTTGTAAGAACAAGTGTTGTCAGACTGTAAAGAAGTACACCTCATCAACTTACCAAAGAAAAGAGATCTGAGCATATGTGAATAATACAAAAGCGTCACACTACTATCGGCATCTGGAAACGCTTTTATCAGTTTCGCTAAGCCGGAAGAAAGACTAATAAGATTCTGAACTTCGAGATTGTCTGGCAGGATTCTATAATGGACCTAATAAATGTCTAAGTAGTCAATCCTCAACTTTTTCATCACAAATCAGCCGACTTCGTCGATAATAACCATTTACTGTTTTGCTTCTCGCTATTTCTTTTCCCATCTCTTTTTCAGCACGCTCCAATATACTACCAAAAAACGTTTGTGGAACATATAATTTCATCCTGAGCTTTCAATAATACCTCTGATGATTTGAATATGCCTAATATGAGCCTGTTAAATGTGCTGCCTGTGTATACTACCAGGAAACACGAAGTAATGCGCTATTGTCACCTTTTTTAATTGACCGATTTTGGATTGAACACATTATTCGTTGTTTTGAAGAGCTTTGAACTTTAAGGGCATTCATTTTCGACCACCACTTCCTTATTGCAACAAAACTTCCCTAAAGTGATTCAGCTATCACATTGAGCGTACGCGTTTCCCCGATGTGATTCATAATGTGGCGGTAAATAAACCCCTAAGAATCAATAACTCTGTAAGTGTTCGACAATGGACGTTGACCACATTAGTTTTGATGGACCCACCTAGCTGAAGGCACTCGGTCATGCATCTGCACCGGATAACGATTAGCGACGCTGTGTTCAACTGCTTCATATATTGATTAGCTGTCAGATATGTCTTCTAACCCCCTCGCTTTTGACTTTTGATTTTACTGGGTGAGCTCAACTCAATGAAAGAAGGTGTTACTGGTAAAGTCTCGTTAAACTACGGTACTTGTGGTATACCAATGTAAGAAGATTTATCTCCCTGTTTCTATCACCAGAGTGTCTCACAAAATATCAAACTAGCTTAGTAACGAAGTACGACGTGAGAGTATTTCGAAAAGCGAAAGTGACTCCCTCCACCCTTAGCCATACCAGGGCATTTGGAGGCGTTTTCTCGTCTAGCCCGTCCAGTTGAGTCCAAAACATAAGAAACAGTTTCCGCTATGCGAATCATTTATTTCAAACATACTTGGCTTATATGCTAGCCAATCAGACCTCATCGCACCAGAGGGTAGGCGATAAAATCTATACACAATAAAGCCAAAATCTGGCTGTGAGCGCGAGAGACAGTTAGTAGTAAACTGAGCATAATTTAAGGGCAGTAAATCGTATAATAACAAATTACAGGTCAAAATGAAGCTTATGATAAGAGGAATATAAATATACATAATTGAACTACTGAATACTTATACAATAAGAATATATGGATCATGTTAGTCCATTCATAGGTTTCAGAAGTTACTCGTAATTTAATCTTCACTAGGATATAACAACTTCCTTGACTGTGAGCAGGCGTTTAAGAACATAGACAGAAATCCTACCTCGAAACTATGGTGTACATGAGAAGATAGTCACAAGCACGCACACCATAAAGAATTTATCTTCACAAACTGTGGTTTACAGAAAGTCTGTCTATCAACTAATATTCAAACACCACCTACATTTCAACCAGGATACTCGAATAATTGCCAGTGAGTGGAAAGTTCATTCCAACCGGTCTAACTAAATTCCAGTGTCAGAGCCAGATCACATTACTGAGGATACCACTAATACATATGAACTGTCGTTCAAGAAGTCTTTTTACACGCAAAATGCTGATAATCTCATGGATTTCTGATCGACCTAACTGGTGTTAATTTGTTGTATATCAGTGTATCCAAGAAAGACATGCTCAAAAGGCAACACTCATGGTCAGGAAAACTAGGTTGTGGTGTTAACAGAAAACGATAAATGAATATACTGCATTTGACGTTGTTACTTATTCTGTTCGCTAGTAGGCATATTCAAGTCAAGAATCTATTTTTCGAAGCTGGACACGTTGTTTGAAATAACATTTGTATCGTAGCGACTGTAGCGACTATTCAACATTGTTGTAAGTTCGTCACTTAAAGTCTAAAACTATTGCAACGAAAATTTCGAAGCAAACCCCAAGTGAACATTTCGTTCACATGACGTCGATGATAGGAAACTGATATTCACCAAGACATATACAGTTTTGTATATGTGTAATGTACGTACTGAAATAGTTTTATTAGTATCTTTGCAATCATATTAAGTACATCAAGAAAAAGGTTTAAAACAAGTCTCGCACCTTCAAACGGGTTACACGCATACTGTTTTCTGTTGGACAATAAGTCCACCTTATTAACTGAAATAGATACAAAATGCACTGTTTGTCAAAAATATGTTCAAAGGATGCTACTGTAGTAATGAAATAATCAAATATCAGATGGTTATATTGAATAAAAAACCAACGGCAAATAGTATGCAAGATAATTATCGGATAATACAGACATATATATACTCTTAGAAATAAAAATCTAACTGACCCATAATTTGTTCTTCCGCTTATCGAAAGTTTTAAGACAGAAAAGTAAAACTTATGATGTATAGTGTCATATTTGAATACATATTCTGAAAGAAATATGAGTTTGTACACATGTTTGCTTCCTGATTTTCCTAAGCTTCAGGCTATCCATCTCTTTAAATAACCGATCGAACATTAATGAATTTTTAAAAACTCGAAACGAGCGTTTCTTTAGAACTCTGTCTATGATGTCGACGTACGTTTGTAAATATGGTAATTTAACATCTCAAGTCAAGTGTCTTATGACGGAACCAGCGGAACAGACCTAAAAAGACAGAACAAATGTCCAACCAAATGAGTCTGTGTACCTATTATCAAATTTGAGCAATTTTTTGCATGGTATGACCGAGTCCTTTGACTGACTCTTGTTGCTACATATAGTAGCAGGCTAGATTATTTTATTTTTGATAACCACTAAGCCTGATCAGCTACTCACGTTCAATATAATTTGGCATTGGTAAATCTAATAAGCCATGCTATGCTTTTGAATCTGTTTTTTCATAAACTTTAATTTCACTAAAACAATTCAAACTTCGTTCCAAACTAATTTTTGGTTGTGGACTCTGGTCATAGGTTTTTCTAGGTAAACTGTCGGCCTATCAGATTTTAAATGGCAACCGTAACAAAACCGGATACGAAAAGAACTTATCTTAGTTGGTTTGAAAATCTTAGTGCTGAAAGAAAAGCGGCTGAAGGTTATCAAAATATATCATATGATCATCGTCAATTGGTCAGAGCTGCACGCATCGAAACAGATTTAAATACAAAGTAAGTTAAAATTAATGTGTCTAACCTAGCAATAAAGCTTAAAACAAATAGAACGTAACACTGGATTGGCATTGGTAAATCCTTCTACATTCTTTCCATGGGGTCCTCTTTAGTTACACTGATATGATCACATTTCTGTGGCTCAGGAATAAGTTATTTATTGTCTGAGATTTATTTCTTATTCCATATTGAATGTCTTATAGACAGGTTTGACGAATTGTATGTGAGAAAGTGTTTGTGATGATTATTTTTTGTCGAATTTTACATCCCATAATTGTTAAGTTATACCGAGAAGTTAATTGGAAGGTTTTTCACCTTCACTCAGCTTATACCATCAGGTTCAGTAAAATATATAATAGGTTTAGCCTTTTTAACCGGTAGGCTATAAACAATGGAGATTTGAGGAAAGATAAGCATTAATCTATATAACCGCACTTTACACAAGCACAATCATATGAAACTATCAATTAATCGAAAATAGTCGTGGTAATAAAGTAATAAAATTAAAATGCACAGGAATAAGCTTGAAAAAATAACATCGTAGCATAAAAAGCATGACGAAATTTTAAAACTTGATGTTTAAAATAAATGATGAGCAACCTATAGTACGTTATTACAATGGATTTTCTGGCGTCATTTAAAAGTCGTGAATATGAGCTACAGTTGTTGTCCTAGAAGTCTGAAACCCTTGAAACAACTTAGACAAAGTCTTAATATTGCTATCACCGTCAACATTTCAACATACTCATATACCAATCATTGCAACTTATAGATGTTGGCGGTGAGTGGTCATGATTCAGAGGTTCACAATCTATGTTACTGAATAAAGTTTCACAGCCTCAACTTGTTTATGAAATCTATCCGATACCGTATGCCTTAACCCAAGAATACTCACTCAACGGTTGGGTTTGATGGGATCGATGCTTAAAATAACATTTGTAATGAAACACTAACAATGTAATTTTACTTTTAACTTAATGGCTTGCATCCGATAGTCATAATGCAGTAAGAATGTTATCAACGATGGTTAACAGTTTTTTTAAAGAACAGGTTTTGTAAACAAAAACAGTGGACTTAACATACCACTTGTTTTCTCTCTATCCTCAGTAAATGGTCAACGTGAAATACAGTATGGAACTGAAACTGTTTGTATTCAGTAGTAAAATCTATAAGTTGTGAACTAATAACTACTCAAAAGGCTTGAATTACTAAGGTTTTAATGTAAAGCTGTGAACAACAGAGGAAAGTAAATGTCGCTGATAGTAGTAAATGAAGGCCATGAAGTATATGAATTAGGCGGAGGTTTTTTCTATAAGCTAAATCCTTTGATCGTGGAGCTTTTACTGTTTATCTTGGCGTTTAACTTCTACCTGAAGCTTGTGCTGATGACGTTAAACAAAAGAATAATAAAAGCTCCACGATAAAAACGACCAGAGCAAAGAACAAAACTCCATCCAAATCATCCACCTGAGCTATATACTCCCCTCTATCTTAAAAAAGTTGATTGACTCAATTTAAAAATAAGGGCCATATAATCCCTACCAAACCATTAAAATGTGCCACGATTGTTGTCAATCATAAACATTTGAAAGGTACATGGAAGAGTTTTGAATGAATATGAAATAAATGTTCTTCGTTTTTTGGTTTATAATAGTATTTGAGTTAATGTTGCTGGTTGTTGAAAAACGACCACAAATTGAACATTGTTTGTGATTTTTCATACTTATCATTGTTAATTCAAATACCGATTTGTTCTATAGTGTCATACACTAGATCGGTGATAATTTGTAATTTATTTCTTAAAAAAAGAAACTTGTTGTAAACTCATAAGGTGTGTAGAAATTTCGGCCAAGTAGTTACCTAACCCGTTAGAGTTCAACTAAATGAATACATGGAAAGACTCATGTTCATATTTTTGTTTTCAGCATCCGTTGGTTTAGAGTCGCGAATTTAGACGTTTAGGAATATAAGAATTGGGCACTCACAAGAGAAATTCTATGGTCATGGGTTTTATCATATACACAAAATTTCGATGAACCTTATACCCATGGCGAAAGACTGAGCTAGTACCTCTTGGTATTCAACTGTTGTCTAACCAAGATCAGTTTGTGATGTAAACCATGAAATTTGAAAGTCTTCACCAACCACATTTATAGTGATCACTATTCAATCTATTTTTATTCTCTTGTCATATCATCTTTGTTTTGTTTAAATAGATATGATCAACTTCAGACAAATAATCATTTATCTGATCGTATACGGATTGTACATCAATGGCGTGATAAATTAATTGTTCAATTAAATAAACTTAAACAAAAAGAGATTCAATTAAAAGATGTTAAACATAAAACAGAAGAATTTCTTATTCAATTAAATGATTCATTTGATGTCAATATTGAATCTTTAACACATTTAGATCATAGACAAAATGATGAAAATGTTATGGATCCTGTTTTTACAGAATTAAACAAGGTAAGCTTTACTTAGTATTACTTGTTTGAATCTTCCCATTGATGTTTAGGACTGCAACTAGTCAGTCTCTTATTGGCATATATGCATACTGTGCGTATTGTCTCCATATAGCCTTATTTCACAAACATTGTAAACAAAGATGGATAGTGGCTAGCAATAGAATCCAGTTTGACGTGCGTTTCGTCCTATTTGGGACTCGTCAGCTGGATGTACCTGAGTGGATAACACGATGGCGTTTGAAGCGGAAGGTACTGGGTTCGAGTCTCAGAGTGAACATTAACTTTGAGATGCAGGCACATCCAGCTGACGATTCCCAAATAGAACGAAACGGGCGTCCTAGATTCCACTGCTAGCCACTATTCATCTTTGCTTACAAGGTAACCTTTGTTGTGTGAAATAGTTATAGATTTGATGATATAAAATATTAAAGAAATTAATTTAATCAAACTTTAAGTTTGTTCACAAGACTAATTCTCAAATCTAGAAAGTGAATAGATCCAGATATCAGGATTATTAACCAACTGAATAAACCTATCATTAAGGAATTAACATTACTACTCATAGTGAAAAGATAATTCTTGATTGGGATATCAAGTTACGTGAATTCAAATCCCATAAGGAGGATTAGTTATCACGTGATTTTGAACACCTTGTAATGGTAAACATTCAATAATACAAAATGTAGGCTCATCTATTTTTGAATATACCCTTGAACCATCGAACAACAAACAAACTGCAATAAAATATTAAGTTACTTAAAGTAATAAATAAGTAATATAGAAGATATTAGGTATAATTCTTTATAATGACAATTATTAAGTTCAGAAAGGGTTTTGTGGATATTTCAGTATTTTCATAGTTGAAATCATCAGTCAATTGAAGCTAGACCACCATGGAAAACCTGGTAGCACTGGACGGCCGTTTCGTCCTATTATGGAACTCCTCATCAGTGCGCATCCACGATCCCGAACTAGCGAGATTCGAACCCAGGACCTACCAGTCTCGCGCCAGAGCACCTAACTGATAGATCACTGAGCCGGCATCCAACCGTGGTAATGTCTAACTTCCACTGATCCACGAAGTTGAGCAACCGTTCACTAATTGTCTTCAGTGAGTTGATATCTTTACAACAGACTTGGCTGAACTCCGCTGGTCACTGCTTCTCACTAGAAGTTGATTTATAAAGTCAGCAGTTTAGTTAAGGGTTAATTACATACTGAGCAATTGTCATTAATTTAATTTTTTAATTCTATCAGGAACGTGATCTATTGAAAGAAATACAAACAGATCTTCAAGGACAAGTCGATGAAGCAATTCATTTATTAGTTGAAATATATAATGCAGCAAAACCATTTCATTCAGATATTCTTAATAAAAATGAAGCTGTACATATTGATATTGATGTTTATAATATGAATGAAACATCATCTTGTATTAGTCATAAACCATTTTGTGAACGTTTACCAGAAAGGTGAGTGAAGAACCCATTACTGATGGACAGATTGCAAAGTACCAATGAAATATATTCGATTTTAGACATGAAAGTCTTTAAAGCATTTATTCAATAGTCATATTTTGATATTAGTACCTTTTTTTGGAGGAATATCTGTTCTTAGTAAAATCCAATTTCTAATAGGTTATTTATTCATTGATACATTTAATGAATTGATACAGTTTGATCATGTGGTCATGTTGTTACGTAAATATCTCTAACGGTGTGTTAGTATAATCTCACCGATTGCCGAATTACATCATCTATGGTGAATGCAAGAGATCCGTCTATCAATTAAGGGATGAATATATTGAGCAGCAGTTCGTTCTGTTTTACTTTACAGGTGCGAAACGTGGCCATTAAGAGTAGAAGATATGCGTAAGTTATTAGAATTTGTTCACCGATGCTCTAGAAATATTGCTTGCATCTACTGGGATCACTAGGTATGTAATAGTAAGGTTAGACGCAGGGTATTGAGGAATGGTGGTCGAGCCACGTATTACGCATGCCTGAACACCGATTACCAAGACGCGCAATGCTGACTAGTGTTGGGAATGGTTGGAAGAGAGTTAGGGGCTGTCAAATCAAAACATGGCATTAGTGCTTGAAGTCACTAACTTCTAGTCCTAACCGTGTTAGTAGATGTAGACTACTCGGTTGGGGTCCGCGTGATTATCGTAACCAATGGTTGGAGAATCTGGGTGATCTGACTCTGAATCGATCACAATGGCGTAGATACATACACTTCTTGTCATCTCTTAAACCGTGAGATCAAAATTGAGTTATATCTTTCTTTCTACGAACTAATTCTTTCTTCCTGTACTATGTCCTGATATTCAATCTTTCTTTCATATATTACCACCATTGAAGTAACTGCTTCTATGACTTTTGTGTTAAACTTGCTGTGCTAATGAGATGTGGCAACTTGGATCGATGCATATATGTGCTTGGTCCCACGTTGTGGCTAGACTGAAAATGGTTTTAAACACCATTATCTAAGTAGGTACCATTACCAAGGTTTGACTTGATAATTTCGAATAAATTGAGCATTGGGTAGATTGCTATAAATAAATTAATATATTTGTAATATCCCAATCAGTAGAAAAATTAAATTTTCTGACGTTTCGTGACTCAGTTTAAGCCACTTCTTCAGAAAGTGAATGGCCAAATCAAAATTCATTCAAGTTTGGGTCATTTATTCTCTGAAAAAGTGGCTTACACTGAGCCACAAAACGTCAGAAAATTTAATTTTTTCACTCATTGAGGAATTACAAATATATTAATTAATTTATAAGAATCATTTAAGGTTTTCAAATACTGATCAAGTTTCTTGCACTGACCGAAACCATTCAGTCTTCACCTATCAAATTGATTTTGATTACCTCTAGCTAATCTAGGGCTAAATTAACCAACATTGGATTTCCAAAAGCTGGTGATCAATTTTACATAAAATTTGTCCTAGTCACCTTAGTCAATGGAAATTTACACTGTCATTGACTCATCTTAATATATTCCACTCACTCTCAGCATTAACCCATTGTCTATTCCACGAACAATGCTTTGAAGAAATCTACGATTATACAATTTTAACTTAAACACGTCCTCTGGATTCAGAGATTGTGCTTGATAATCATGAATTAAAACTAACCGAAATTTTTCTCATATTGTTCGTAATATATAAATTCAGAGTGTAATTACTCTCACTATCTATTCACAGAATAGGCTGAAGGGATTTTTTGGAAATTGGTTTAATTTCTATGTTTCATTCATTACAGATTGATCTTTTTGTCGAGTACTATTGAAGCAAGCAAGTATCGATCAACTGTTTCATCTTAATGTGGAACTCCTCAAAAGTGTTCACCAATGACTCCTCAAGAGGTTGAACCCATGGCTTCAGATGTCGCACCGAACGACTAACTACTAGAAACTATTGGAGGCATGAACGTGGCAGATTATAACTCTGGAAGAGGTGTCAGTACACACTACTGAGGAGTTACATTCTAGGGCGAAACATCCGTCTACTACTCTCTAGTTTTCAGTAGTAGTCCAACTAAGATCAATCTATGATGAATATTACTAGTGAACTAGTTATAACTTATTATTATTACCCCTAATTTTATTCAATTGTTCCATCATAATTCTCAATCATTCATTCAGTTATTCTTGTATTCCTTTCATTTACATAGTTCAATAGATTTACAAACATGGGAGAACATAAGTTATCAAACTATAGAAAATGCTGAAAATGTAATTGAAAAAGCTGATGATTTGCTACATCGATTGCATAATAGTCTGCATAAAGCAATCAATAGGATGTCCAGCAAAGCTAGTCAAGTAGATAATGAACTACGTAGGCGTATACATGATACTCTTAGAGCATTACGTGAGAATGAATATCAAATTAAAAGTGTACGTTATGGATCCTAATAGTTGAAATGATTTTCATATATTCATTGTTTGAATTATCTACATTTGGGGGTGCTTTTAATTTTATTAATTCTTTGGTTTCTTATGATAGAAATACCGGTGCCTTTTTCTTGCGATATCGGAATACGTGAACAACACTTATCACACGTTCTCACACGAGAATGAATCCAGAAACTAAAACTCTCTTTGCCTGTATGATGTCACTTAGTCACTTAATCGAGGCTGTCAGGCATACTACGACAAAGTTGACCCGTGAAAATTCATTATTAACATGGTTTAAGGATTCGAAATGAATACGCGGTTTAAACAAGCTCCATGAGTAGCCTAATTATAACATTCTGTATAACAATTGTTCAGCCGCAACAAATTTATCAGTGCTGGGAATCCGTTATTTTGCTGATTATCAGTGTGTTTAAATGACATATAAATTGTGATTCCTTCAAACGGTAGCTTTCATTCGGTTGACTGAATATTAGGGTACTACAAAACAGAGCTAATAGATTTCTAATTTACGGGACAAATGTAGAAAAAGCTGTTGGAGTTTCGTCAGCTATATTATTGATTATATGAACCACAAACAGTCAACCACTGTGTTAAACCACTATTTACCCGATGATATTACATTTGATCATTTTCCATTCACAATATTTTAATCTTTTTTAATTTACAACAGTCATTTCAAAGGTGTGATAATTTTTATCAGGGAGTTATCAGGTAGTTTAAGTTAAAACTGTTATATCCCCCGGTGAATTACGAATGGTAACTTGTAGGTCTATTTATGGATCAATGTAATATGCCTATTTCCTATTGTACAATTATTACGTAACTGAACTATTCATATTCGTATTTCTCTTATCATTAGCTTTATTTTGATCTTTGATTTATTACCATACGATTCTTGAGTTATAATCAGTTTATTGATTACTTTGGTTTGTATAAAAACCCGGTGTGTTTGTAAATAATGATTCATACCACTGAGGCTGTTATCGGTGTTTTGGACTTAACTGGTTGGGCTAGGCAGATCGCAGGACCGGTTAGCACTCTCGTACGGTTTCGTGTGTCACTGTTCCAATCGATAATTCGCTGCTCCCTGTTTGGCGGTTTTATCGCGTCACACATCAACTAGGCATCCACTCGGCCACAAGATATAACAAAAACACTCAAACACTTCAAGTTATACGACAACTATGCTTAAATCTCCATTGAGAACTTTAGTCACAAATCTTTAATGACACTGTGTGAAATATTTTCGTAAGACTGTTCTAAAGCACTTTCGGTATATGGACTTATTTATTTGTTGAATTATATTCTTAACTTTCTAAGCAAAGATGGATAGTGACTATCAGTGGAATCCAGGACGTGCGTTCCATCCTATTTGGGACTCATCAGCCAGATGTTCCTGAATTTCAGTGGTGATGTTTATTCTGGGACTCGAACTCAGTAACGTTCGCTTCAAACGCGTGTTATTCACCTAGGACGAAAAGTGCGTCTTGGATTCCACTGCTGGCCTCTGTCCATCTTTGCTTAGAATATTTGTGAATAAAGGCAATATCGAGGCAATGCATACAGTATGCACATATGCCAATCCTAAACATCAATGGAAAGATTCAAGTAAACAATACCAAGTGAATTTATATTCTAAAATGTTTTTTTCTTGCACTCGTCATCAATATATTTTATCATTGTAGACTGAAAATGAAAGGGATGAACATTTAAAAGACATAAAAGGTTTAGAAGATGCTATACTTGCCAAAAAAGAAAGTTTAAAATTAGCCGAAACACGACTGGAGAAACGTCATGATCGATCGGGGAATGAAAATATTCGAGATGCTCCTCATTTGAGTCTGCTAGGAGAGTTATCAAGTCAACGTAATTGTATTAATATGTTAGAAGAAAAACTTACCAAATCTAGGTATTTTCTTCTTTATGCTTGTCTAATTTTTTTCATATTTTTATACTACTTATTGTCAATTGGTTCCAGTAGCATGATATGAAGTTTCAAAAGAAGAAAATATCCCCATTCGCATTTTGAAAACTAACGATTACAATCAGTTGAAACCCACTTGAATTGAAAAGTTGTTTGAATGAAAATGAGGAGACATTTAAAGTTGTTTCGGAAGATTTATTCATTGGATTGAGAGTTCTATGTTGCTTTAAAACATGACAGTATAGTTTCTTTTAGTCTAATTCATTTTGAAATTGAGTGGAGGGTAATTATACAGACAAAATGTACAAGTTCCTTACTATGATTACATCGATGAAACAAATGCAGTTGTTTGTTACTAGATGTTTACAGTCGGTATAGACCCATACAGCTGTCTAATTGTTTGTGCCTAAAATATTCATTCGCAATGCTCAATATAGGAACTGAAAAACTTTCAACTTGCCTTAACTTAGGACGTCGTCAGACTCAGCTATTCGTACTAGAGTTTTCAGCAGAACCGAACCAAATCTCAATCTCACGTTGAAAAATATCACAAATGAATATCGCCATATTATTAATCTTGAAAATGATACTGAAATGATCGAACATCCACTCGGCCACTGAGTCCTGATAGCCACTTGCTTGTGCGATGGGGTGAAGTTTAAATTCATTTAGTATTGTTTGCTTGAATGTTCCCATTAATATTTAGGACTGCAATTGTTCAATCTCTAATTGGTATATGTGCATACTGTGCGTATTGCCTCGATATAGCTTTATTTCACAAGCATGTTAAGCAAAGATGGATAGTGGCTAGCAGTGGAATCCAGTTTGACGCGCGTTTCGTCCTATTTGGGACTCGTCAGCTGGATGTACCTGCATCTCAGAGTTAAAGACTATAAAAAATCACGTAGAAAGTAGCATGACCACCTATCAGTTTACAGCTATCTTCATATAAATTGTGTCGATCTCTCATGAAAAGTAATCATCTCAATAGAGTTCGTATTAATTTTAAGGCGTTAAATAGGTTTATGTTCGTGTTATTTCAAATTTTGGTATTTCATAATTTCTCAGAAGGGATATTCTGTGGATATTATGGTAATTCAATTGTTGATTTCATGAGTCAATTGAAACTAGACCACTATGGAAAACCTGGAAACACTGGACGGCCTTTTCGTCCTAGTGTGGGACTGGTCATCAGTGCTCGTCCATGATCCTGCCCCGCAGGATTCGTAATTTTCTCTATCTACTTGGATATTTAAAAATTCTTCGAAATAAAACTATATATCAAGGTTGTTTATCACTTGTGTTCATTAGTTATGAAAGATATCGTGACTTCTTCGTACATATTTATGTTCGGATTATGAATGAAATCTAAAGCGATATAACCATAATCCTGGACTTTTTCAGTTAATTACCTATAACATATCTACACAATCAAGTCTTTACTTAAGTAAAGAAAGAAAGAAGTGAAATATAATATATGAATGATCGGTTATTGTTCATATCAATTAAAGGATTCGTATACTTTAGCAGATTTTATTCATACATGAAATGACTAACTTCCGAATTCATTTTAAACTTTAACACTGATGATGCGATTACTGAAGTTTTACACATATAGTAAAACAAAGTCCTGTTAAATGAAGATGAACTGTAACGTAGTATGTTATACTTACCTACTTATACCTGTTATTCCCAATGGAGCATAAGCTGCCGACCAACATTCTCCAATCCACTCTGTCCTGGGCGAACGTAGTATGTACTGTAGAATATATGTTTTTCTACAATTTAATATATTTCACTTTTCTAACATGTGAGAATAACCAATCTTGATGTATTTCCAATCTATTCAAAACATTTCAGGAGTATACTGAATAATTTAGTACAGCAAATTGTTCAACTACAACATGATACTCAACAGAAACGTAATTCTTTACAAATTTATGAAGAAATTCATAATATACGTAAACGTCTTGATTATACTACAAATACAACTAGTCATATGTCATCATATCCAATGATACCCAATGGTATTAAACGAGAACCAGTCGTATTTTAATAAGTGAAAAAGAGAATTTATGAAACTTCAAGAGTCTATCATCTTTTATTTCATAACTTTAAAGCACCAAAAGTTTAATTTCTATTGTGATCTCATTAGAGTTACGTAATCATTCCATTTTGTTTTACAGTAATTTAATACTATTTTTTCATTTCTATTGTGATCAATGAGCATTGAATGACTCTTTCTGTCTGTGATGAATGAATCTTATCTTATTTATTATTATTATTATTATTATTTACATTTTGTTTGAGAACAAAAGGATAAATCTCACTAAATATGTCTTTCATTCAATATAAATCAAATATACTTGTTATGGTAGAAAAGATTTAAAGCTCAGATAGATGATTTTGATGGAGTTTTGTTCTGTGAGCTGGAGGATTTGGTCGTGGAGCTTTCATTGTTCTTCTGAACGACATCATCAGAGTAAACCATCAAAATCAAATATACCTATCCTGTTCTACTCTTATGTAATAATATACTATTTTAAGTAGTCAATAATTATAAATACAAATTTGTTTAATGTCAACAGATGTTTATCATAATTATTATATATCAGAAGGGGTCTTGTGGGGAATTTAGTATTCTCATTGTTGAAATCATGAGTCAATTGAAGATAGACCACCACCACGTTTGAGTTAGTTTTTCGAATGATATTAACTGATTGAACATAGTACAATTAAATGAAAACACCTAAATGTCATTATTTGACGTTATGTTTTGATGTAGGTAACCCATTCACTATGTATCCTTACAAATATAGCTAAGTGAGAATCAAATGAATGAAAGCAAATAAGTCAATGTTACAACAACAACAGTAGTAGTTGATACAGTTCGATCATCTGGTCATGTTGTTACGTACATATCTCTAATGGTGTGTTAGAATTATCTCACCGATTGCCAAATTATATCATCTATGGCTAATGCAAGAGATCCGTCTATCAATTAAGGGATGAATATACTGCTCAGCAGTTCGTTCTTTTTTACTTTACGGTTGCGAAACGTGACCGTTTAGTGTAAGGGATACTCGTAAGTCACTTGTGTTTAATTACAGATGTCTTAAAAATATTGCTCGCGTCTGCTGGGATCACTGGGTAAGTAATAGTGAGATTAGACACAGGGTATAAGGAAATGAGGGTAATCAGTTGATAAGGTTATGAATCTCCATCGACTAAGATGATTGGGCCACGTGCTACGTATGCCTGAACATCGATTACCACGGCGCGCAATGCTGACTAGTGTTGGGGATGGAATCAGGCTAATTTGGTTTGTCAATCACCAATTACGATGATCTCATGTATCCTCAGAGAAAAGGGTCAGTGGAATGGAATATGAAGAAATTTCCTTTCAACTAGGTTTTTTGTCTTGTCTCTACATTAATATATAGACATTAAGCAATACTATGGTAACTATAAATCAAGTAAAGATGTTACACATTAACGTAATTTTGCAAGTGGTTATGAAAATAGTACTGAATGATTGACTAAGTAATTGAAAGAAGACAGATAAGATGATTAAAGTAGTTGCTTTTCAAAATTGGTGACGTGTAGATGAACGGTTATCGTTTTCCATAATTTACAATTAGAGAATCAACAAAACATTTTGATGGAAAGTTAACAATAAAAAAAAATAATAACATTATGTGAGAACATAAATGTTACTTACTTAATTACTGATGTCTGTTACCCACAATGGAGTGAACGTTGTCTACCAGCATTCTCCAAGCCACTCTGTCCTGGGCTGTCCTATCTAGTTCCATCCAATTGTTGTCTACTTTTCTCATGTTTGTCTTCCTTTCTCGGCGTTATGTGCTCGTTAGTCCAAGTGAGGACTTGTCCTTTGATGCAGTTGTTTGCTTTCTTTAATGCATATCCTATCCACTTCCAGCGCTTCCCCCTCATTTCTACCTCCGCTGGTCTCTGGTTCGTACTCTCCCACAGAAGACTGTTGCTGATACTGTCTGATCATCGGATCAGAAGCATTTTAAGTAGAAAACTGTTAATAAATACTTGTATCTTCTGGATGATGGCCTTTGTAGTTCTCCAAGTTTCCACCACAAACAGGAGAATTGTCTTGACAAATTCTGACTTTGATGTTGGTTGGCAGTTGTTCTGAGTCCCGCCTAAGGCCCCTCAGAGGCTCCTGCGGGTCCCAAGCGGAAGGAGTTTCATGCATCATAATGAAAACGTTGAAAATGATGGCACAAAGCTTGTCGGTTCATGAAAATTCAGTACAGGTGTCTAGATTAAGAGGCTCAACAAGTTAATCACTGATCAACTCAATGAGCAAGCTTCGTTTTGATCGCGTTGATGGTGTCACAATTGAATCATAGTTCAAGAGGTATGAAGACATTTTCCAAGTTGAGTTTTCTCATCATGATGACTCTTCAAATGTGGGAATTCTACTTCGTAAGCTCGAAGCAGCTGAATATAAGAAATCTCTTGTCAAAATCAACACAATAGTGCTTATATATATATATATATATATATATATATATATATATATATATATATATATAGGATAGAACAGATAGGATACATAATTATCTAAAGTACTGCTACTAATAATAATCACAATAACAAATAATAATCATGCGATAACAAGCCACATACCAGTGGTACAATCCTATGTATAATTGGAAACAATTTTGATGTTGGTGAATTCATGAAATCACGCATCAACTGTTTAGTAGACTACAGACTGTGATACTCGGGAAAACAATATTTTGCTCATCGTCAACATCTGTTTCAAGTGCACACTTCACCACACATCTGTGTAACTGCAACTATAGAGAGGAGACATTTTCTATGTTACAGTTAGCTAAGCTAGAAACAATTCTTTGTAATTTCGAAATCGAAATCATTCTCTCTGTATAGTAACAGTATTATTGGCATCCAGATTAAATGAACACAGTGGTTATAACAAATTTGTTTGTTAATCGAGAATTCTTTTCAATTATGAACATTTCGCTTTCAATGAAATGTATTAGCGATCTTTTATTACAAAGATTGACCACCCAAATCTATATTTCACTATCGATGAAATATAATATCTGTAGATGGCGTCGAGTCGCGATAGATTATGATCACCACTACAATAAGATTACGTGACAGATATCGACTTGGATCCCTCGGTTGGCCAAAAGCCAGAAGGCTGTTAATGGTCCAGATAAAGTATATTTATTGGCGATCTCGTTATATCGAAAGAATACCAAGACGTGCCAAAGATTACAGGCAAGAAGAGCAGAGGTTAAGAATGTTCGAACGAACAAGATGGACAACGGAACGAGAAGTGATTTCGATACAGTTAAACAAAAACGAGTACAGTAAAACAATCACTGGTACAATTAGTTATAATAATAATAATAATTGTTTCCATTATACCAATCGCGTTCTCGTCGAGAAAATCAGGTCACTATAGGTGTATAAATGCCAGCATACATTCCTCAATACCTAGAAGAAAATCGCAGACGATGACCTCATATTCCACTGTGATTCGCAAACGTAGATCATGTGATTTTATTAAATTCCATCTTCCTAATTGTCAGTTTGAATCATCCATTCAGAAAGAAACAAACAAACACTAATAAATCTATATAAACACGACACGTTCTAAAAGCAATTATTAACGTTTTGAACAAGAAGATGAGGTGAGGGTTGAATGAACGGTTGAAGCAAATGAGTGCATATAAGAACTTTAATTTGTTTTAATAACATAACGTTATTCTGTTCATCTGAGCTATTTTAGATACACTCTGTCATTAGCTCAGTTGATACCAATCTATTTGCTCATTATCTTGACTTCAAAATTCTTTGACTGTAAACACAATTGTGACCAAATAGATTCCCGGGAAGAAAGAGAACCAGTATTTGAAGGTGATTCATACAGATATGTAAGTGATCAGTCAGGTTCTAATACACATATTTAGTCTCACTATTACTTCTATTCAGAGACAATTCGTTTGAATCAGTCATATCCAAACGTTAGTATCGATTTTGTAAAACCTGATATTACTAAGGTGAGTTAACACAACTCTGCGATGGAACTACTAATCCATATGATTTCATATTTTCAGGAAAGAAATCTTAAATTCCCGTTTAAATTCTACGGTTCTAATGTCAGCAATTTCAAGATCGTCCATCCTGGTAAGAGAATCATTTTTTCGGACTAAACTGATTACTGATGATTATTTATTCACCTTTCAATCCATGAATCAAGTTTACTTTCATTTCTTCAGTAAATCAGTTTTATGCTTCTTCTAACATTCAAAACTTCTACTGATATCTTGATAAGTCTATTTTCATGTCTCCATTCCATGAACACAGGTTATATAGACCTACATGGACAACAATTACCAGGAATAATTTTCACTTCTACAAAAGACTATTCGCTGTTTCAACCTGAAATTTCAGATGAAAGTGAGTTATTCTATTATTCAGTGATATTTTGTTTAGCTTTTCATTTCTCGCTTCTATTTAGCATAAATGATTTAGTATTTAACTTGAATATTTAGCTGACCAATACAGTGTAATCATTTTGTTTGCATGACTCGATGCCCTAAAATGTGTTTTCAACATATGATAAGTATTGTTATTGTCGTTTTTTACCCGTCGCCACTGATACGTCTTACTGATTGTACGCTATATTCGGATCCTAAGCTACTTTTGTAACCCCCAAACTAGAAATACACAGCGACTTGAACACGAGAGAAAACGCACAAAATATACGGGAAGCACTTTACACCAAGGTTCATTTACGTACAGAAAATATAGGGCTTTGATTGTATTTTAAAAGTCCTTGGGTTTTACTGAAAATTCTAGAATACTACTGAACATAGTATAAGTGTACTAATCAACCAATCAGAACCTCTACATGTGACTTTTCATTTTTGTGATATTTCTAGCAAAACTTCTAATCAAACGCTGATTGGATAAAATGCTTCTTAATGTTTCCTGAGCTTGTCATGTCTATCGCGAGTAATTTTCAGGATCGCCCCAACAACATGTATTCATTATTGTGAAGAGAACATGTTATATAAAACAGAGATTCACTTCAAATTAAGCACACATTAATTGAGTAGAAATGTCATTACTACAGAAGAAATCACTGAAATCTCCAGTCTGCTGAAACTACGATAAAATTGGTGTCTCATCAATACGAAACGTCTAAGTAGATTCAAAGTGATAACAGCTACAGTAATGAGAAATGTTGTGTGAGAAGTGAATTTTGATTAGTTAAGCACATGAACTATGAAATTATATTCGAGATTTTTCAAATATTTTCTGTTACCTACTTAGTTCTTAAAAGTTTCATATCTCTTAGTCACTATCTCGAAACCATTAGATACTCAAGCCTGTCTTGATAATCACACTCGTGTAATCATCAAATTCGAATCCCTGCTCTTCCTCAAACATCTAATCAACGAAAGACCATGAACAGTCTGATATTACATAATGATTGATCCGAAGGAGATCACCTACAACATCAAAATGAAGCTCATTCATTTTTTCGGTTGCCAAAATTAATGGTAGTGAAGTAGCATTTCTGCGTAATAGTTCCATTGGAATAACAGCATGTCAGAAAATCTATTTGTATGTGTAGTGTTAATTGGATTGAAACATTCATCATATTGTTGAAATAATAATAAGGATCCTTGAAACTCCCATTTTATTGGACCAGTTCACTTATATCTTGAATGGACGATGACAACTCGTGTCCAAACTGATTTTGCGTTAAAATGTTTGTTCATTGAAAGAGGTGGATACACATTATGAGGATATATAAACCTATTTTTTTTACTTTCATTATTTTAGAGGATTTATTAGCTGTCAGATGGTCTGTTCCAACCTCAGATAATGACAAAGGTAAACGAAGAATGAAATGGTTGTTTGATCTCATGTGAAATATTAACACTTACACCATCATTCATTGTAATTATCCACACGTTTTTTCTGTTCACTTTGCTTAATTCAATTCTTCCCCAAAAACTGTTCAAAGTTAGAAAACAAGGGTAGACACCATTGAATGTTTGAACACATTGATTAGGACTTAGATAAAAGTTGATATAAACTGCAACAGACTAGATTTGACCGATGATGGTTATACGATCATGGATAAATCAGATCATAGTCTCGTTTCTTTTGTGGATAAACGAATGCAGAGATCCATCATCGTTGACAGGCCTAAAAGAAACATGATGATAAACTTGGTTTTAATAGTAAATACATTTGTGTTCGTCAGAAAGCCACTTCTGTATACATCAAATTCATCACTTATTACTCGGTCTTTCATAGATATTATTCTTCCCAGTTAAGAGGTCGCAAAGATAATATGTATTCAACTCTTCACTTCACATCTTTAGAAAATATTGTGGTCAGATTCATTTGATCGACTGATATATCAATGCGTTTCATAAACAATTAACTTATCAATTTTTTTTTCTAAACAAACACACCACAACTCATTTAATTTGCTCCAAGAGTCGATTGTATAGGAATATCGCGTCGACGTGAATACCACTCTAACTACCATACCTAATTAGAAACTAGATTTGTTGTTTCAAAATAAGAAAGAGGGTGTAAATGAGGGAAACCAAGCATCTGATATTCATTTTAAAGGATGCTTACTTGTTTCATTTACACGACGTTCACTAGATTATATTTATTATGAATTCAACTAAAGAAAACATTTGAGATAAAATGGCAAATATCTACCTAAATCTAATCACTTTGTGAGTAGGTACATACAGAATCACATCGGACAAAAACGTGATTATTGTTAATCCCTCAAGTTTTAGATATCAATAGTTTTCTGTTTGCAGATTCTAAATTCAGGGCAACCACTCTGATATATCCAAGCGGGAAGTTGCACAATTGAATGGATATAAAGTCTTCTTCCAAGTGCTTCAAATAAGTATATTATTTCCTGCATAACATACTGTCGAGTGCGTCAAGGTACATTGAACTAGAGAGAAAAACCATGTAAAACTATATGAAACTATTAATAATCCGTTAGTGACACAACCTATACTAGAATGTCTTTGAAACAGAGAATAATAATAAGTGATGTGATATCGAAAGAAATTCCGATATCTTTGCGTTGAATAAAGGCAAACAGTCTATGTTAGAGTACAGTAGCGGAAGAGTTATATTCTGTCAGAATTTAATGCATCATCTGAAGATCAATTATTTGAAACGTCCACTCTTGAATATTCTGAGTGATATGTTGTTAAAATCTTGATTGTCTACGCAACGGAAAGAGACCGAAATCTTGTGATATGCTAAGAGATCGTATAAAAAGGTGATCGTTCGAATGAAAACTTTTGGCAGCAGAATTTTTGAAAGTTACCCAGTGTTGAAAATAGTTATCAATTCATGGTGTGTAGTTATTTGATTATCAATGATTGGTTTTTCACCCACTTGATATACAGCAGATGTTAGATAACTAGAAACGGCTTAATAGATCAAAGATTACACGTGTGTTGAACTGAAACCGTTTTGATTGTTTCGAGGTCAGCGGGATGCATTATGGAAAGATTTCACTTGGGAAATAAACGGTTTTGGATGGAAGTGAGCACATCGACGCAATTACACCACATGAAAACAAAATCACGTGCAGCTACTTTCCAGTGATTCACAATCTCATCTCCATCAACAGACGTAGATATTCAATTCGCAATAAATCGCTTAATTTCGAGATGGATATATCGTTCATCTAACCTCACTGAAGTTGACAACTGAAATGAATCAGAATAAGTCTGTAGACGAGATGCAACATAGTTCTGAGAGAACTGAGAAAATTAGTATGCTTACTGTGAGTATGGTTATTTGTGTTTGTGGAAGACGATATGAATGACGACACAATACATCAATTGATAATTATTGTTGATGCAGTTGGTTGAATGTTGACCGTTCTTGACTCAGACATCCTTTACTTTATTTCAGATTCCTGAGGATTTCGGGGGTAAACAACTGAACTCTGAGCTTGAAAGTACAATTCGGTGTGGAGAAGAAGGTAACAAATGTTATCAATATTTTGTTTTGCATCAACTAACATGAATAACCATCTATAAGCTTTATTTTCTATTTATACACTATCATCACTATGTTGTTTAAATTTTATATGGTAAACTCCATCAACGATGAACTTCACTACTCACGTGTGCTGAGGCTTGCACAACATTGTATATCGACAATAAATCTAAGATGTATGAATGGCTTCGTTGCAAATATGCGGATGAATATTTAGAGAAGTCTTCCGTATATGTTCGACGATTGACTGAGCCTGATAGGGATAAATGAACGAGAACATCATGCATATGTTATATCTACTAATTTGTTCACCCATCCACTGTTCGACCAGTCACTCTTGCAGTCCCTAGTTATGTCGTTACTCAATGCAAAAGGAAGTGTATTTGTCAAACATAACTAATAGTTTAAATTCATTCAGTATTGTTTGTTTGAATCTTCCCATCGATTTGTTAGGACTGCAACTGGTCAGTCTCTAATTGGCATATGTGCATACTGTGCGTATTGCCTCAATGTAGCCTTATTTCACAAGCATGGTAAGCAGAGATGGATAGTGGCTAGCAATGGAATCCAGGACGCGCGTTCCATCATATTTGGGACTCGTCAGCTGGATGTGCCTGCATCTCAGATTTGAAATTCACTCTGAGACTAGAATCCAGCACCGTTCGCTTCAAACGCTATCGTGTTATCCACTTAGCTTCTAACTTATTATAGCCATTTACTTCTTCAATGAGGTAAGGTTCAAATTCATTTTTTATTGTTTGTTTTGAACTTCGCAAAAAGTGACTGATCAATTTAAGTCCTGAATGTCAACGGGAAGGTTCAAACGAACAATACAAAATGAATAATACCAATAATTAGACAATTGATTGAATAAATATATCAACACAGAAAACAAAAGTTAAATGTAGAATATTACAGTGAACAATATGTAAATCCCTTATTTAAAAAGAAGATCACTGTGGATTGGAATGAGATGAAGTATAGAATGAATAAGTAAGCAAAATACTTGAGTTAAGAGATCATTATTTCTTCATAGAAGTAGAGGAGAAACAGTTTCAATTTATGACAATGAGACAATTACACTAAAACTCGTTAAACAGTGTCTCTTTTGATTCTTTTGTTATTCAACAAAGTTAAAATTGTTCAATATGGTTAGTTATTGGGTTATTTATGAAATACGTCTATGAATGAGACGGTTTTTGCGGCCTTTATAAAAAACTTTAAATGGATACACGATTTGGCAATGAGAAATGAATTTCTAAGTGGATATTAAAACTAATCTGGAAATAAGGAATAGTTCGAAGGCAGAATTGATTTTTGAAACAGTTGAGTATCATAAAGAAATTATGTCTTGAAATGAAGTTTACAATTAGCTTACATCCCTATTTGGCTTTCAGTTACATAAACATTGAAAAGTATTCAGTATTGAACAAATGTTTCGTGGTGGTGTGGAAGTTCTAACGACTGAGCAACTAAGACTGCAACGGGAGTTGATCTTATGATCAGTAATTTGGTATCCAATGGTTTATATTCTTAAGTTCAGTTAATTGGCGGTATCAAGCAGTTGCCGTTCACTGCTACCGGTGACCATTGGCCGGACCATAATTGCGCACTGCTAACTAGTTACATACTTGAATGAAATAACAATCCAAAACTTTTAGGTTTCCAGTGGCTGTTGAACTGAAGTTAGATTGTGATACAAACTACTAAGTTAATAACCATCACTAACTTCTTGAAATAAAGCTTTATCATTAAATGAAGAACAAATTATACCCGATAACCCATTGATGACACGAATCTTTTCTGTGAGAAAACTCTAATCTTAAGGTTCCATTATCTACTTTTCAAATAAGCCGGAATTGTGAATGACTTTAAACTACAGTTCCAATTTTCCAACATCTAATACGTTTTACATATAAAGGCCGGATGCAGATGTTATATCAAGCAATCCCCTCAGATAACAGCGGTATATAATACCAGTTTATACATTAGTAAGATGGAATGAGGGATTTCCCAACTTCCACAGTTAAATTCCACTGATTAGTGGAAATAATACAACCCATTTTCTTGCTTTGTGTATTAGATGAATATTAATGAAGAGCACAACCGACCATTAGCTTGATAAATTTGGTAAATACATAAGGACCATTTCATTCGTCCAGGTGACTTGACAGTACTCTGAAATCAGAATATCATATGAAACGTACTCCTGACCTTCTAGAGAAGATTTTGTTCATGAAGATTCAATCTAAACGAGATAAATCTCCAGAGATCCCTAAGGATCATGTGTTAAGATTTCTGAGAACAGCATTTGTTTGATGGAACTCAAAATTGTGTTTCCCATTTCTTATCTAACTCACAGATATTTCGAGTATGAACTGCTACTTTGATCCATGTCAATGTGAATCAATCAGTTTGTTTGCTCTCATTCATCAGGTCACGTTTGTTAGAAAATGCATTTGCTTTCTAAAGAATGTTAATTACTGGACGACGCCAATGCTAAACACAAGGTTAGTTGTATTGTTATTAAAAATCTATCCTCCTTATCTTGAGATGTAACATAGTAAAGAACCTAACAACTCGCCTATGTAAACCTGATATCTGTATACACAAGTGGAATGTCTGCCGACGATAGAAGTTTAAATCAATGGATACCAACTTTGTGGTCTGGAGGTTTATTGTTGGGCGTCAGACTTGAAGAACTTAGATTTGACGCGTCATAATGTCGTGGACATACTGTTTCGTTGTCCTATACGAAGACGAAACACTTATCCAAAGCTTCTGGGTTTTATTCATCATTTAAATAAGTTTATCCAACAATTCCCATAAGACTATTGCAATGTTTATAATGGTTTTATCAATCTTTTATTTTCATCATGGTCTAAAGACTTTATCTAGTCTTTCTTTTTTACATTTTTTCTATTCTATCTGATTTGTTTATTCCTTATGATTTCTTACGTTTGTCAAGCGGAATCCCAGTCCCTTATTGAGAAATCATTCTTCATCTCTTAAGTAACGTGTATTTGGTAATTTGAATGTGTTCTGATATTCTCCAATTCATTTCATTAATATTGGCGCGAAACTTTTCGGATTTTTATTTACTTATATACTGCTACATTTTTGTAGAATTACCTATGAATACAAATTTGTAAAGATTTTGGTAAATGACGTCGCGGAGGTAATTAAATGGAGCAAAGGGATTATTATATCAATTCGGAAATCTTAATACATTAGCGTGTCTGTTTTTGATCAAGTACAGGGATAAGACGATTGGTGAATTCCACATATTAAATAAATTACAAGAATAACCAGAGACATTTTATATCGTCATGTTATAATGTTCACATTGTGATGTGACATGGAAGAGCTAGATATGCCAGCTCCGTCTTCGTTTCTGGTTCGGTGAATCGTAAAACATGTACAGTACAATCGTTTGTTTCAAATTACATAGACCTCAGTTAATTATTTTAAACTGTAATGTCCGCTTCTCATTGCCTTCGGATTTAAAACATCGTTGAGATTTATATTATAACGGTTTTCTAGGTGATTGATTAACAAAGCAAAGCCAATACAGCATGACCAATGGAGCTAAGCCACATTGGATGTGAAGCAGTTACACACAGAATAACTAAGAAAGATGGTCGCCCAATGTCATGGATGGAGTGAAGTTAGACAATAATACCGATGCATTTCGATTAAGTGATGTGAAAGGTAATTATTAGCACGTGAGACCGAAGTCACTTGATGTGGACATTTTAGGAGTTCAATACTGGGACAAAACGGCCATCAATTGCTTTCAGGTTTCCGATGATGATCTAACTGAAATCAGTTCATGATAACCTACAAATTTCCCAATTACTCCTCAAATCAGCCTTCTGTTCATAAAGTTCAGTTTATATGATAAATATTCGATAAAATGTTTTGGAATTATTATTTAACTTTTATATCTTATACTGGTTATTCATATTCAATGTTATTTACAACTGAAAGTCAACCAACGATAGTCGTTTTATTCTTGTATGGTTACTCTACCATCCTTGAAAAAACAAGGTCAAACGAAGTACCAATTACTTTACTTACTTACTAACGCCTGTAACTCCTCGTCGAGGAGCATCGGCCGCACACCAGCATTCTCCATCCAAGCCTGTCCTTGGCAATCTTTTCCAGTTCTTTCCAGTAAATGATCGACAAATATAGGTTCAACAAAATGTACTATTCATAGTTTGCATCATGAACTGATTTCCGTTCGATAATCACCGAGAAACATGAACAACTCGATAGCCATTTTATGGGACTTAACAAAATTCATTCACGACTTCATTGTTGACGGAAGCCTTGTAAAGATAGGAAAATATTCCTGTGATTGATGGGCGGACATGTTCATTTCATTGAATATTGTTAAATTCTGATCAATTTCTATCAGTATTATCTGATGTTTACAAAACAGTTTGATTGATTCTGTTGCAAAAAATATTCTTTTTGGTAAAAATGAAGTCAGAAAATACTTATGTATTTGCAAACAATTAGTATAACAAAACTGCGAGAACTGTGAGAACTGCAGAGGTATCACACTGCAATCTGCACCATGAAAAGTTTTCAGCAGAGTGTTACTCAACCTAACAAAGGTTCAGTAGACATTCAACTTCGAGATCAACGGAAAGGAATGCAATACGAATAACACCAACCCAATCACACTGGATGGAGAAACTCTGGAGGAGATGGATACTTTCACATACCGGGTCAGCAGCATCATCTATGAACAAGAAGGATTCCAGGCAGACGAAAAGGCAAGGGTTAGCAAAGTAGAGACAGCATTCCTACAGTTGAAGAATATATGGCATTCAAAAGAGCTATCTGTCAGCCAATATCAAGGTGAGAATCTTCAATGCAAACGTCGAAACAGTTCTACTGTAGAAAGCTGAAGCGTTCAGAACTGCCACAACCATCATCAAGAAGGTAGAGCTATTCACAAATAATAGTCTGCTCAAGACACGCAATATCTGTCATCCAGATATAATCAGCTGAAAACCAGCTTCCAGTTGAGGAATAAATTTTCAAAAGTCGCTGGAGGTGTATAGGATATACATTACGAAAATCATCAAACTGCATCACGAAGCAAGCACTAACTTGGAATCCTGAAGAGAAAATGGAGAGAAGAAGGCCAGGGCAATCGTTGCGTTGGGAATCGGGAGCAGATATCAAGGGAGTGAATAACGATCGAAAGCAACTGGAAAGAACGATGCAGGACAGTTGGATTTAGAATGCTTGTGTGCGGTGTATGTTCCACGGGGGTAACATGCGGAAGTAACTAAGTCAGCTAGTAGAATCATGAGACGTCCATAATCAAAAATATGAACTTTTGAGACCTTCACATACCTGACGACCCGTTATTCATTGGATCAACTCTTCACCGTTTCTAGTGTAGCGTTTTCGATCTGCATTAGTTCAGTTTGGCTTTATATGTACTACCAGCCAAATGACTTCATATTTGAAACTATTATTTAGATACTTTGAATAAATATATGATACATCTAAATAACATATTCGAGGTTGAACAACATCAAACAATTTACGTGCTTCTCACAATAAATCGTACTAAATCAAAATGGTTAACCATTTCAAAAAAATTGATTTAAATGTAAGTAAAAATAATAATATTTACATCAATAAATAGAAAAGTATATGAGTTTTGTGGAGGTTATAACTTGTATCACAGAAAAACTCCAGTTAGATAACCGCTAAAAATTGGGAGGCCTTATTTGTCAGACTCCGCTTAGAATACAATTCTCACTCAACATATATCGAACGTAGGACCTTTCAGGCCTATCAATGTGCTTCTAACATTTATAATACTTGCTCACAATCCTTTGGTCTATATTTCTAACTTCGATCAAATCATGATATTGCCTTGAATTTGATCCACAGTGAGATCATTTACGTACACTGCTGATGAGTCCAATACCATGACAAAATAGATGTCCATACTTCATGGTTTTCATTTGTTGTGAAATTAGTCAGTTCGTGTTATAGGCTACAGTCAAATGATACCTATACTGGCAATAAAGTGAGCAAGAAATGTTTTCAAAAAATAGTAGCTACTCATAAGTAATATGGGAAGTTCCATAAAGCTTATACACTTATTACTGATCTTGGAGATTATAGGATTAAAGTTAATTTTTAGGTTATAACTGACGTGAATAAACAATCCACCAGCATTCTTCTTTGTATCCTCAAAACGTGAACTGTGCAGTAAATCATATTCACAGAGTTAATTACGATAACCTATTTCCATTTATATGGAAAACAGGGAGCTTTATGATGTAGGTTTGTTCACCGAGCTTGATAGTTTGGTCATGGAACTTTCATTATTCTTTCGAATAAAATCATCAGTACAAACTTCAAATAGAAGTGAAGTGTTTGAATTTCTCCCTACATGGTTTACAGATTGTCCTGTAGACCTCGATGTTGATTGGTTTTCTTTGACCTTAAATCTGTGACTGTTTACTTCTGTGTTGAGGTTGTATATCCCATCGGTTTGACTTTCGTTCCTAATTTCACGGCCTCTAGATCTTGGTACTGAACGAATTATAAGAATTTAATGGCAATGTAACCACAACTATAAGTCATCGAATATCTTGGACTCCTTTGCCCCTAGGTAGTTCAAGGCAATCGTCAGAATATCTTACATATATGTTTCTCGTTGATTAATATTCATCTATAGAAGGAGAGTAATTGTAATTTTGAGGGAATTGATAATATAACCAGTTGAAATCGAACTTTAAATTTGTCCAACTAACGTTTAACGTCTCTTACTAATATTCATATCATTACGAATGAGACTAAAATGTAAAGAAGAAGAAGAAGAATAGGAATAACAACTATAGTGAATGAACATGCTTCAATAATGCCCTCATATTTAATTAATCAATCATTATGATCGTAAAGCCCAATGTAACAATAGAATCAATAATTCTGTTTGATTACGTAATGTATATTAACTGATTGAACGAATTCATATTCCACCATTTATAATTTGTACATTGCCAGATTAAATGAACTGAAATGTAATCTTCATTATAACTTTATACTGAAGCTTATATTATAGGCACTTAGTTGACATAACACAACAAATCATTTAACTTGGTGATAAAAGTGTGTGCCCATCTGTGAAGTGAACTTTGCACAGTTAATACGAGAAAATTGTAACTCACAAAGTTGCTATGTAATTGGTGGAAGTGAACAATCATGTAAACAAATCATTATTATATATATACAATTACCCTGATTCATAATTAACATGGTTTAAAGATTTGAAATGAATACGCGGTTTAGTCAAGCTCCATGAGTAGCCTAATTATAACGTTCTGAAAAAGAATTCTTCAGCTGAAACGAATTTATCAGTGAAGAAAATCTGTTATTTTGCTGATTTTCAGTGTGTTTAAAAGACGTATAAACTGTGATTTCTTCAGACGGTAGCATTCATTCGACCGACTGATTATCAGGGTACCACAAAACAGAACTACTAGATTTCTAATTCACCGGACAAATGAAGAAAAAGCTGTTGGAGTTCCGTCAGCTAGACTTATTTACATGACAATATTGTTGATTATATGAACCACAAACAGTCAACTATTATGTTAAACAACTATTTACCCCCTTAATATTACATTTGATCATTTTCCATTCACAAGATTCTAATTTTTTTTAACTTACAACAATCATTTTGACGGTGTAATAATTTTCATCAGGAAGTTATCAGGTAGTTTAAGTTAAAACATTGATACTATTGAACAGTAACATAACGTGCTGTTTATTAATTAGCAAGCATTAAGTGTCTAGTGTGAGGTAGTTATTTAATGATGACAGAGTAAGACAGCTACTCAGTATCGCGATCTGACTCAATTTAGACATGTAAACCATTAAATACTGGCTTCGTTATCTAATGTTAATCACTCACCACAACACACGGAAGTTCCTGGGTTCGATTCCTTAAGGGAATATTGATACAAACTTTTGATAAGTTCAATGCTAGATGAAACAATTCTCCAAGATTTTAACATTTGTCTAACTAAAGTTAATTCGTTATTAATCTACCATACATTAGACCGATAAATAGAAGAAGCAGGTTTCTTTACATATATTTAATATATATTTTGAAATAAGAACAATATTTCACATTAAAATGTTGATATAACAAACGTTAAATACCCATGATTTTCTGTACATTTTGATACCTACCCAACAAGCACATCTTTAGTCTTCTGGTTTGCGACTGTGTGGGTTCTATACGTTCGTGCCTCGTAGTTGTATACCATATTCCGCGTTAATCAAGTAGCAAACTTACCAGATGTGTACTATTGAACTATCACAAGCAAAAAGTTAAAAAAGTATTTCAACAAATTTTTATCTTTACTCAAACAATCTAATAACCATTTAACTAATCATCAATGCTTATCGAATTCTACTAGTGAATAAAACTATGACTTATACATTCAATGTATTCTGTTGATTTATTCATATACAAGCGACAAAATTAAATATGTTATAACATAAAATGCATTCAGTTTCTATTTCATATCAGTTCGAGCTGCCATACCACATTAGCACAGAGATGCAGTTGTCGATTCAAATCCTATATTGGTAGAAGTAGTAAGAGTATAAGCATTATGTGAAAGCTTAGGGTTTGAAGATGTTATTGGAGGAGTATAATCCAGTGAAATAAATATGGAAAGAGAAAAAAGGATAGAGACATAAATAATTCAGAAGATAAGAATTTGAGAGAACACAAAGAGTGGATGTACCTTCGCCATTGCAAACGATTTTCAGCCATGTCATTCAAGGTCTCCAACCATCGGTTGTTATCATCTCGAGGATCCCAACCAGGTAGTCTACACCTACCAACATGGCTCAGTTCACTTGTCAGTGACTTCATGGATTTGTGCCACATTATGGTGTGGCCGCCCTAACTTTCTTCCAACATACTCCTACACCATAAAACATTGCAAGTCGGGGCAGTCGGTAGTTAGGCATACGTAACACGTGTCCCAACCATCTCAACTGATGAAGTTTCACTAATTCATCAATCGATTCGCCTTCCTTACCTAGTACCCGTTTCCTAACAACTGCATTACTTACCCGGTGATCCTAGAGATATACGAGCAATGCTTCGAAGACACCTATGATCGAACACTAGTAGCCTACCAATATCCTCTACTCTTATCGGCCATGTTTCACTGCCATAAAGTAGGACGGAACGGACTGCTGCACAGTAAACCCGTCCTTTGGTTGCTAGACGGATATCTCGCCTACGTCATAAATGACGCAAGTTGGAGAAAGCTAGACGAGCCTTCTGTATCGGTGCTGAGATTTCGTCACACACCAGACCACAAGGGCTGATGAGACTCCCAAGATAAGTGAAGTGGTCTACACGCTCAACATGTGTGCGTGTGAGTGTTAAATAATAGTGATCAAATCTGAATACTTACTCACGCCTGTTACCTCTCGTGGAGGAGCATAGGCTGCCCACCAGCATTCTCCATCCAACCCTGTCCTGGGCAATCCTTTCCAGTTCTTTCCAGTTAACATTCATCCTTTTCATGTCTGCTTCTATTTCCCGACCTAATTTGTTATTCGGCCTTCCTCTTTTGCGCTTCCCTTCAGGATTGCAATGTAGCGCTTGCCTAGTGATGCTGTTTGGTGACTTCCTCAATGTATGTCCTATCCACTTCTAACGTCTTTTCCTAATTTCCTCTTCAGCTAGAAGTTACTTTGTCTTCTCCTACAGAAGGCTGTTGCTGATGCTATCCGGTCAACGGATATTGAGTAGACAACTATTTATAAAAACTTGTACCATCTTGATGATGGTTGCAGAAGTTCTTCATGTTTCAACTCCGTACAGTATAACTGACTGTCTTGACGTTCGTATTGAAGATTCTCACTTTGGCGTTGGTTGACAGTTGTTTTGAGTTACATATATTCATCAACTGTAGGAATGATGACCTCGCTTTGTATCAGATCCTCCTTGTTCATCGATGATGTTTCCCAGGTACGGGAATGTTTCCACATCTTCCAGAGTTTCTCCATCAAGTGTGATTGGGTTGACGTTCTCCGTGTTGTATCTGAGGATTTTTCTTTTACCTTCATGTATGTTGAGGCCTACTGATGCAGAGATTGGATTTTGATCAACTTGGATTTTGGACATGAATAATTTAATCTAGTTTTTTTTTCTACTTCCATCTACCATACAATTCATTTTCTCTTAGTCATTTTGTCATGATCAGCATTCATCATCAATGTAAAGTTGAATAAAATGACAAATAGTACCATAATATTCTGAATATTTGAATCATTAATTTGAGATCCAATTTACAATATTCAAGCAGCCTCAGCAGCAGTAGGTCTCAATATAAACAAAGAGAAAAGCAAGACTCTCCGATACAATACAATATGCACCAATCAAATTACACTTGACGGAGAAGCCTTGGAAGATGTGGAAACCTTTACATATCTGGGCAGCATCATTGATGAACACGGTGGATCAGATGCAGATGTGAGGGCGCGGATCGGCAAAGCAAGAGCAGCATACCTACAACTGAAAAACATTTGGAGCTCAAAACAATTGTCAACCAACACCAAGGTTAGAATTTTCAATACAAATGTCAAGACAGTTCTACTGTATGGGGCGGAGACGTGGAGAACTACGAAAGCCATTATCCAGAAGATACAAGTGTTTATTAACAGCTGTCTACGCAAGATACTTCGGATCAGATGGCCAGACACTATCAGCAACAAGTTATTGTGGGAGACAACAAATCAGATTCCAGCGGGGGAAGAAGTCAGGAAGAAGCGCTGGAAGTGGATTGGGCACACCTTGAGGAAACCACCTATATTGCGTCACAACACAAGCCCTCACATGGAATCCTGAAGGTCGAAGGAGAAGAGGAAGACCAAAGAACACATTACTTCGAGAAATAGAGACAGACATAAGAAGAATGAACAAGAACTCGATAGAACTAGAAAAGAAGGCCCAGGACAGAGTGGGTTGGAGAAAGCTGGTCGGCGGCCTATGCTCCATTGGGAGTAACAGGCGTAAGTAAGTAAGTAAGTAAGTTACAATATTCAAGATGCTCTTCATTCACACATTATGAATAGTCCTCTGATGGTTAGTTGTGAGGAATAAGTATGATAAGTTTGCAATTATAAAACTAAAAAATCAGTCATACATGTCACACGTCATTCTTTTCATACATCCAATCATTCTGATAGAAAACAAAAAAAATACAGTGAAGTAATGAAAACATTTTGTAATCAATAACCATCCTTTATGTAATAAGAAACTTTAGAAAAAATGTTTGGTGTAAGGTAGAAAGTATTAACAAATCGAATACATTCCATACATTGTAAATCATAAATGATGATGCCTTAGAGATGATCCATATCACCTGACCTAATTAGATCATTGTGCAAAGTTATCTTTTTAGAAAAAAAGTTTTTTTTTACTGAAACCTTGAGCACAATTTATATGTAGAGAGAGAGAGTTATAACTAATGAATGCCTTGTAATGCAAATCCAGGTACTTGGAAAAATCAAACGTAACTTTGATTTTAAAAAACAACAGTATGATTTGTTGATGAATGTCACATTGATAAACATGGAAGAAAAGAAACATGGAATAGTTAAGAAGATACCGTTCAAAGCTGATCAATGTTTGTTTCCAAAAAAAGTTGAATTAATACCTGGAATAATTTTAATGATCTACGCAAACAAGAAAATGTTGTGAACTTCCGTTCTGAAGTTAGAAACGGTAAATGTGTAGTCAATGCATAAAATAGCGTGAAAAATGATAGAATAATTAATTTAAGACTAAACATTCAATATATCTTATCAACTAATAAACAAAAACAAAACTTATGCTTAACTTTATTTATAAAATGCCCTGGTACGACCGAGAGTGTGGAAAGTCAGCTCTTCCTTTTGAAATGCTCGCACATGACCACGCGTATGCAAACACTACCGTGGAAGTCCTACTCACTACCTTCTCACTGCACCGGTGTTGTTTACGAAAGTGACAGGACGTTAGATGCTTTAACCAGTTCGGTGGACACAGGGTGTTCACTTAGGGGAGTTGGACAACCCTGATTCCAAACCAATTATGCATAAGGGCTCCAGGACACTGGGGGAACAAATGGTGTATGAGCCAATCATTGGTCAACGGCTGCCATGAGACTGCATCTCCTTACGTTGCTCCACTTTCTTGTGGATCAAACGTTTATATGAAACGCTCCGGGTGTGGTTCCCTAAGTAAACCACCTACTTCGGTTTCGGCACACGGGCACTATCACAACCCATACACAAATCAAGTGACTTGTGTGGCACATATGTATTCAGTGACTATTTGTACCAATATCTATGAGTTCAAATAAATGAATATTACTTTCTTATGATCTCTCTTAATATTCCTATGTCTCGCTAAGATACAATATATTTTGCCTAACATAGTATATGGAGACGTTACGTGTTGTCCAGATTATTGATACAGCCAAACTCCCCTTAGTGAGATTCAGTAAATTATGAGAATTTTCCGATTTTTAAGGCTTCATGTTCACAAAACTCTCATTCTGACCAATAATAGTCAGATTATCTGGAAGCGATCACTATTTATGGGAGGAAAGATTTGTAGTATTTATACCCTTTCAAGCATTAAATTATAATATATCGCAACAGATATTTCATGTATTCAGCCTTACATCCTTCTAGTTGATTTTGTATGATGGTTGATACATTGGATCATCACAGCAGACGCACGGAGATAGTGTAAAGTGTTGGTTGCAGGTAGTCGACAAGAAATCCTGTTTTATTTGGTTGGAGGTAGTCGACCAACCATCTGGCATCTTAACACAGTGCACGTGATATCGAGCCGGCTAGACTAGTGACCAAATTTCAACTTAATGGAAAGAATTCGGACAGCACCAAGATGGATTTAAAATATATTATACTGACCACTGTTAAGTGACCAATCAGTTTTAAAAAGTGAAACAATATTAGAGTAGTTGATTATATTTTCATCAGTTACATGTTGGTGAAACACAACGAATGAAATTGCTAATGAAATTTATTTTGGAACTGACTGTCAAAAGATCTAGTTGCATCGATTTTGTTTGTATTAACAGTAACTGAAAATGTACACATTCGTGAGGTGAATCTACATTAGAAAATGAAATGTTGACAACATTAAAAACTCATAAGAATAATCTAGAGCATGAAAACATTATTTAGTTACTGGACTTGTACGTCTCTCTTCTGTTGACAAAGACTTTTTGTCATAAATTGAATTGAACAAATGGAACCATCAAAAATTAGAGACCAGTAAATTATTCCAATTTATTTCACTGACGGATTCATCAACTTCGGCAGTGAGCACTGCTGAGGAGTCCCGTCCTAGGACGAAACGGCAGTCCAGTGCTTCCAGGTTTTACATATTGGTCTAGCTTGAACCAACTTATGAATTCAACCATCAATATAATACAATCTCTACAAAACTTTCTGATAACTTCATAAATGTATACTGCCGTAAATTTTTAAATCACGCCATAATAACAATAATATCTCTGGTGATTCATTTGGTATCTTTGAGAATGGATTTTAAGTAGAAAACTTAGTAAATATTTGTAATTCAACTGCTAGATTTCTGACAATGGTGTTCTCCTAACCATAAACGTTCTCGGATTATCTTCCAATACATATGCATATTACAAGTATTAGTTAAACCTGATAGTCAGATTTCATTATTTCTTCTTAGGATTATGTATATTACGATACCACTTTACTGGAGAATCAAATTATTCTGGTGAAAAGCCTATTCCTTTTTGGATAACACTTCCATTGAGTGACGAGGTGTTACATCAATAATTCAGTTTAATGGGCAGTTAAACGTTATTCATTATAAACTGTCAACCGTTCACTGATCTATTCATCTTTTATAAGAATTAAAAGCCTATTATCACAAATCCTGAAATATCAGTCAGTCACAACGTAGAACTCCGTACGTACATCAGATCGAGTTGGTAGAACACAAAGAGTGGATGTACCTTCGCCATTGCAAACGATTTTCAGCCATGTCATTCAAGGTCTCCAACCATCGGTTGTTATCATCTCGAGGATCCCAACCAGGTAGTCTACACCTACCAACATGGCTCAGTTCACTTGTCAGTGACTTCATGGATTTGTGCCACATTATGGTGTGGCCGCCCTAACTTTCTTCCAACCTACTCCTACATCCTGAAATATATGTATCCATGATACATAACATATACTTTTTATTCGTAAATCATTTAATTCAGTTTGAAATATCGACAGTAATTGAGCAGATTATGATTAATTATTCATTCTAACCTACTTCTCTCCCTTATAAGAGTATTTAATAGAATTAAACTAAAATCATAATCCAGAAAAATATCTTACGCCTGAAGTCTTTAAAATGGTTTATTAAATAGAATTTAAATGAGATTAACTGAAACGATAACACAGTTAAGAATAATAATAAAACAATCAGACAAGAATATCAGAACAACATTATATTTAGAGAATGGATCTTCTGAAAGAACTTATTAAAAGACTATTGGAGTTTGTCATTTTTCACTATTGAGAGATCGATTTCTTGTGAAATATGAGCTTTCTATATGGTTGCCACCATTATTGCTTCTGAATACACTTGAACTGGAATTACTAGAACATACTAGTAGAGGTAATCCTCATCTTGTATGTGATTCGTTAAGAGACGTTAGTTTTTAAAAGAAGCCAGTGTTTCGATGAACGACAGATTGAATCAGTTATCATCGTTATGATATTGAAGCTAGCGTGAATCTTTGAAACACTTTTTTTCAATTTTTATATGATATTTATCACGGCTTGATATCAATTTGAGTACCACTTAAAAGCTGTTTCGCCACAGAATGGATCCCTTCAGTAGTATACACCAATGATATCAGCTACAATCAAACCCAAGATCAATAAACCATCTTACACGACCATCATTCAATACTAACGGAGATATATATGTCAATTCTAGTATGGCTCAGAATCGATCACAATGGCGTAGGTATATACACTCTCTGTCTTTTCTTAAACTGTGAGATTAAACTAATTTATACCTATCTTTCTTTGAACTAATTATTTCTTCCTGTATTGTATCCCTATATGCAATCTTTCTTTTATATAGTGCTACTGTATTGAATGAGAAAACAGGCGAGGCCATCGAATTATGTACTTATCACAAATTACAAAATTTCTTCATAAAATACAAAAACCATACTCTGATACTCTATTTGCAAATTGTTCATTAATTTTCTCAGGCTTCATTGTTCCTGGATTTCCACACCAATTGCTCTCTATTTCTGTTCTTCTCTTCTCAATCTTCTGCTGCTAGATATTCTATTCCTCACTCACGATATATACTACTTATGTCAATATAAGTAGCCCACACCACACTACTATTAAATTAAATACTATGAATTTCGTGTTCATCTTATTGTGCTAATGAGATGTGGAAACATGGATTGATGCATATGTGTGCCTGGTCCATCGTTGTAGCTGACTGACTGACAATTCCAACATGATTGAACGCTCCATAAATTTCGTCATTCACCTCGAATAACGTCATACATGAATACAATTAGGATAGGCTGAGTTTAGTTTTTATCATTAACATTGATTTACTTAACACTGAAGTCACATTAATGATTAAAAAAAGCCGCAGTAAAATGAACATTTTCTTTAAATAAATAAAAAACTAGTAGTGAAGGCAAAACAAAACAGGAGACAAAAAATTTGAAAGACTCTCCATACGATGTGTTACGTCAATGTCATTTACAACAATGGATCAGTAAACACAAAGATTGAACATTAACTATACGTATTAAGTGGTAGAATCACATGATAAATGAGTGTACATAAGAAAAGAACACAAGAAAAATATACTTATATCACACACATATATGTCTGTTAGAAAAAATAAGTAATATACTACTGATAATCATAATAGTGATCTGTATGGATAAATGATAGAATTTACATAGAAACAATTTATAGATCAACAATTGTTTATATGTCAGATATACTATTTATATGATATGGATATTTATTCATTTCAATGAAATAATCTTCCAAATTTAATAAACCATTGATATATTCCTGAAAATAAAAAATAAGGCATGATCAATGAAAGAGGGAATGAGCATAGTAGTTGATAACTTAGTAGGAGAATAAAATTATTATTGGTAAGCAAAGATGGATAGTGGCTAGCAGTGGAATCCAGGACGCGCGTTTTGCCCTATTTGGGACTCGTCAGCTGGATGTACCTGAGTGGATAACACGATGGCGTTTGAAAGCGAAAGATACTGGGTTCGAGTCAGAGAGTGAACATCAACTCTGAGATGCAGGTACATCCAGCTGACGATTCTCAAATAGAACGAAACGCACGTCAAACTGGATTCCACTGCTAGTCACTATCCATCTTTGCTGACCATGATTGTGAATTTAGGCTATATCGAGGCAGTACGCACAGTATGCACATATGCCAATTAGAGACTGACCAGTTGTAGTCCTAAGCATCAATGGGAAGGTTCAAACACACAATACTAAGTGAATTTTAAAATTATTATTGGTGGTGGTGATACTAAATAGTGTGATTGTGTTTTCATACCGATGTAACTTGACCTTTTTGAAGAAAGAAGTGGTTGTTAGCGTTTAACCAATCTTCTTTTTTCTTAAGGATTACTATAAACAAGTGAATAATGTTGAGGTTAGATGAACAGGCGATAAATTAATGAGTAAGGTTATGAAATTAAATCAATTCAAGTTGTTAAAATATGTGTTAAACACTCATATGCAGTATCTAATCTGTAATTTTATGCTAATTAGGATAGAAATAAGTTAGAAGAGGCTACATCAAGACAAAATTCTATTCATTAATGACAACATCAACTGATATGAAGTGGACGAGAAAAAGTTTTTAATGAGCAGAAAAACTTGGTAAACTTTCACAATGCTCAGTGTCGTGTGAGTTGAGTATTCTAAAATATATCAGATTTTATCAGAAAAAATGTGAAACATGAAAGTTTTCAAAGGTCAGGTGAACCGTTTTGAGGAAAACACTGATGTGATATATTGTTTGAATAGATCTATTTGAACGACGTTACATGTAATAAACTGTCATATAAACCATCATAGTCTTCATCTGCATGTTTGCATATGAAGAATTTGTTAGTATGCTTAACCGATTCAATGTGTGCAAGTCAGTCTAGCTAATGATGCGGCAAGTTATTCACCGAATTTTATGCTTCGTTGCACTACACGAAGTATATCAGAACAGTTTAGAAAAAGTGAACATAGACAATAGAAATTCTGTATTCTCCAAAATCATGAAATCCAGCCGTACATTATCTACTGAATAACATGTTTTAAAGGTTTAACAAGATAACCGACGTTCAACTATTTAAACAAAGATTCAAGTCACATTTCGATTGAGCTATTTTGTAACTTGTACAGAGAAATGTCGTAAACTTTTCATAAACGCACCTGAGTAGGTGATGAGACTAATAGGCATATTGATGTGTTAAGACAAACAAGAAAACAGATAATATGTTGAAATCTCCAGATGGCAAGAACAAGTAGCCCAGATATTCAAGCAGGCCTTTTAGAGAAGAATTTCTGAATTGAATTAATGATTACTTTCTAATAATTTTATTCAAATGAGTTTATGTTACATTTAAATAATTTAGGTTAAAATTGATTTGAAGATTAACTAACTAACTAACTAATGAACTGTTATGGCTTGTTGAATAATAAGAGCAGTTAAGTGTACACATAAATTAGCATTTACATTGATTGATATAAACAATTACATGATTAAATCACTCTTCATATAACATAAATATTTTGATAAATTTAATCGAAAACTTATACAAATAACGTGTGTTGATTGATTCACATATTGGACAGACAGAATAGTGAAGTATTTTATAATTTAGCTCCCTAGTAAGCACAGGATGACTGTTATCATAAGGTGTTAAGTTTAAAATCTCAAATTATTATTACACAAACACATAAATATTGGTACAAGGAAGCACCAAATATATATGCGCCACACAAATCTCATTTCATTTGTATGAAGGCTATGATACTGCCCAGGCGCCCAAACTGAAACAGGTGGTTTTCTTAGGGGGCCACACCCCGAGCTTTTGACCTAAAGGTCTAACCCACAAGGCAGTGGAGCATCGTGAGGAGATTCAGTCCCATGGTAGCCGGTCACCAACAAGAGGTTCATATGCCATTTGTTCCCTCAGGATACTGGAGCCCATGTGCACCATTGGTTTGGAATCAGGGTTTTCTAACTCCCCTAGGTGGACGTGCCGTGTCCACCAATCCGGTTAAAGCGCCGAACGTTCGCTTTTCGTCCTCTTAATTTCGTAAACAACAGCGGTGCCACGGGAAGGCAGTAAGTAGGACTTCCCTGGCAGAGGCTATATACGCGTGGCCATGTGAGAGCATTTGGAGAGAGAGAGCGGACTCTCCCCACTCTCGGCCGTACCAGGGTATTTGGGGGCGTCAGATGATAGTGCAATCGACAGATATGAAGAAAAACGACAAACACAGAGTTCATAATAATAGACTGAATAATAATCATGAAAACTTGTATAAGGTAATAATAATAACTAATTAGAGTTAAAAATGCAAAACAGTAGGTTAGTATGCAAACTCATTTGTTGGTTATTCTCGAATCAATTTATAATGCAATCTTACCTAGCCTCCTATAACCATATATTTTCTATATAACTATATATACGAATATACAGCTTCAGTAAATGATTTCGTCGAAAAGAAAATTTTCTTCGCTGAATTCTCTTTTTCTTATTCAATGACACAATGGGTTATTTTAACTATCAGAGTGACATTGATTAGATAACTATTGGAAAAAAATAAACACTGGACAGCTATTTCGTTTCAGTATGACAACCCTGCTAGGGTTTGCACACAGGACCTTCACGTCTCGCAGCGAGTGTCTAATTTTCATAAATTAATCATTTTAAATGACAATAACAATAATCAAGTAAAATAACTAATAACGTAAATAAAAACGTACATATGATGGAACTGAAGGTCCAGTCCCGTTTAAACCACCATTACACGGGAGTAGATGGGGAGGGATTGCAGCATGAAGACTTTCTAACGATGTATTGTGCATAACAACCTGTGATTACGTAATAAATAACAACCATTAGTTTCGAGATACAAATAAATAATTTTGTATTTATTTCCTTTAAAAAAGTTTACAGAACAGAAATCACTTATTTGTACAATGTCAGGTTATGAAAATTAGGAAAGTTACGAGAATAAGCGTTTTATTCTATAATTAGTCGTAATGTCCAACTATGGAAAAGAACAAGCCAGATCCCAGCGGAGGAAGAAATCAGGAAGAAGCGCTGAAAGTGGATAAAATACACATTGAGTAAAGCACCCAACTGAGTCACAAGGCAAGCCACTCGCTTGGAATCCTCAAGGCCAAAGGTGAAGAGGAATATCAAAGAACACATTACGCCGAGAAATGGAGACAGACATGAGAATGACCAAAAATTGGATAGAACTAGAAAGGAAGGCATATGAGTGGTTTGGAGAATGTTGATCAGCGGTCTATGCTTCACGGGGGTAAAAGGAGTAAGTAAGTAAACATAATTCCTAACTCAGACGCAAAACTTGTATACCGTACAAATGAATTTACTGATGCATAAGAACAATTTGATTGATAAATTCTGTTACAGTATAGGATACTAATATTAAAAATTGTGTTTGTGTATTAAATGTAAATTGAATTGTTCAAAATTAGCTATTCAATGATAAATTTATCACGAAGTATTCAATAAGTCTAATCCCATCATTGTTTATGTGAAAAAGTATATATACAACTGTGGACATACTACAATCTGCACAAATCCCCATATTGAAATACCACAGTAGGTGTAATTGATTTTTGAAAGTTTAGACACTGAATATGTCTCAGTTTGAACTGTTAATTTTATTTGTTATAAATCTACTACTTATCTGGTATCAATGCTCTATGCTTTAGCATTCTACCCTTGATTCTTTTATAGTATAATTTGTTATTTTTCAACATGTTACTATGTCCCATACTTTATATGAAGGTGCTTAGAGACGTTATTGTTGAATTTTGCACGTTCCTGAGACGCAAAAAATGTTAATCAAGAAATATAACGGTTAGTGATAGAGTGACAGTCAAGGTTTGAAACGACTTCTTTTTAAATTGTTAAGTTTCATACCAAACAAACATTAATGACATAATTTAACAAATTTAACAAATTCATAGTGATGATAGACAGTAAGGTTCAAAAGGAAAGAGGCAAGTTGCCTAAAGTCTTCAATTTAAGATTATCTTGAGAGTCTAAAATTCCCAACGTGAATTAATCAGTAACATCATTAGATGGTGTTGTCTTATATTCGACCCACATCCAGACTTCAATCTGTTTTCATGCTACGTAGCATTAAACCTTCGATTAAGAGGTAAGAGGATACCGATTAATAAGAAAGAACAATTTTTGAAGAATGTACTTGGTCACTTGTTTACGGGAGCTTGTGTTAGGAAATGTACTATTTCCCAAAAAGTTAAACCAGTTTTACAAATAGTAATTCCAATTTCTAAACCCTGTGAGTACAGATGAATTTAGCTGTATGAAACTGGAATTATCTATAGTTATTCCTCGAGAAAAACCCTAAAAACCTGTAACTGCCCGAATGCTTTCCATATATTGCTGCTGGTTAGAGTAAAACTGAAAAGTGCGGTTTTATTTTTATTCTCAATATTTAGCAGTTAAATCAAGAATCATTGGGAGTATAGTTCGAACTCAGAATACATATATAAACTTACACGCGCTTGATTTTTTGGTTTTAACAAAGGCATTAATGCTGAATATATTTTAGAAAACATATAAGGACTATTGAAAATATGAACAGCTTTTACTCGTACAGGACTTGAACCTTGTAAAAAATGTACTGCTCGATGTAGAAACCAAGGAGACATTAAATTAATGGCATGTCTCCAGGAAAAGCCTGATAGGTCCACTAGAATTATTACTCCATGCACTTGCACGGCTGGCCAAGACTAAACAGAGAACAAGAGAGATGAAATGACATATAGGCATGTAACAGAAAATGTATAAAAATACAAATGATGTTTTCTCTTACAAATTGTTTGACTACACGGTAATTAAGATGACTAATTATTGAAAAACGAAGTACTCCCCCAAAATCCAACCGGAATCAGTTGGTAAAGATGTTCTTAAAGTCATTGTTTCGAAACTTTTAAACTGTGCGCTTGAACTTGAAAACTAAGAGGCGCGGAAGTGGTATATTAAACATTCTTCAGCACTTTTTATAAATATCCACATATCATAGTCGATTTGAAATGTGATAAACTACAGCGATTTTCTTTGTCATCTCTAGTGCTTTAAAATGGGATTACGGTTATTTAGTTAGATTGATGGTTACATCCGTTGTATTTCGTGTACTTTCTGAACGTAGCCGCGACCTTGACGTGGTGGTCAGGCTTGTCTGTCTTGATGACTCGACCGAGCTACATTGGCTAGAACACATGTTTCTTTACGTCCCACTATGCCAGGAAGGCTGACCCTCAGAAACCGTCTATTTTTGTCAACCACCAACTTCAAACATCAAGAAAAATATCGTCTGACGTCGCGACCTCCACAATCGACTCATCGATGGACTAAAATAGATCAGATTGTCACTAGATATTGTTGGAGGGATTCTACTGAAGACTGCCGTTCATTCTAGAGCACACGTTTAGACTCGAGCAATACCCTCGTTTGAGCATGCATCTTTCTGGGTCTTACTGAATGTAGAAAAGCCACATCAAGAAACCTCCTGAGAGTCTAACTTAGTGATGAAAAGACTAATAATATATTTCAGGAACACCCAGAAAAGGAGTTAGTTAACCGCCAAAATGATATCCACCCCGAGTTAGTTTGGTATGATATCCAAAAATCTGTGAAAACAGCAGTGATACCCGCTAGTAACTTAAACCAAAAAATGTTAGGAAACGAACACTAGATCTCAGTGGCGTCTACAGAACTGATACATGATGGACAACTCATTTCGTCCGGCTCTGAACTCAATGGGAGGCGGAGGAAGCCTAAACGTAATAATAGTTCTGTTTAGTGAAGAAACTGACAAGATGCAGTCTTCTGACAACCTTAAGCAACAAAGCACCCATATTCGGGATGCGGTTCTCTCCCTCCAAACAGAAAATGTTAATTCCGGATTCGTTTGCGTCATCATCTGAATTAGCGATAGGGAGTAAAGTAGTTGAACGTATCGACAGCCTCACCTGTCTTGGGAGCCTCATCATTCCTGATGGTCTGGTGTCTGACATAATCTCAGCACGAACTCAAGAGGCTCGATTGGCTTTGCCAACTTGCGTCGCTGGTGGAGAAGGAGAGATAGGCTTCTGCCAAGTAAACGACGAGTTTACTGTGCATCAATTTATTGCGTTATACTTTATGGATGTGAAACATGGACATTAAGAGAAGAGGATATTCGTACGTTGATAGTATTCAATCACAGGTGTTTGCGAAGCACTGTTCATGAGTTTCTGGACCACGGAGTAAGCAATACCTGAGTTAAGAATAGAGAAATAGGTAAAGGTTGTAAATCGATTGATGAGGTAGTAAATTTTCACCAACTGAGGCGGTTGGGAAATATATTACATATGTCCGACCGCCGCCTTTTTCGACGCGCGATGTTTTATGGAGCAGAAGTTCGAAAGAAAGCTGGGAACGGCCAAATTAAAAAGTAGCATCCGCTCATGAAGTCACTGATATTTCAACTTAGCCAAGTTAATAAGTATAGACTGCTTGGTTGGGGTACGCGTGATTATGGTAACCAATAGTTAGAGACTTTGAACGACATGGCTCAAAATCGTATGCAATGGTGCAGGTGCATCTGTTCATTGCCTTCCCCCGAATCCGGGGATTCTAAATTCCTCACGACTTATTTTTGTTTTTATTTCGCCGATTTAGATTTTGTTCTCGAATCTTACCCTTGATGCTTAATCTTTCCTATCAGCTTTGAAACTGTTATAACCCCTGCTATTCTGGGATTTGGCCTGATAACGTCTCTTTCTGCTAGTGGAGCGACTTGAACCGATGTACATACGTACCAGGTTCTACATTGTGACTAACTGACTGACTGTTTCTTTTACTTTATCATATCTGATTACCAGATTATGTAACGAAGTCAGTACGTGATACCAAGTAACCTATATATACATATTCCAGCAAAATCGAAAAGAGATATGTATACACAACTATCAATAATAGTATTAGTTTATATTAACCAGTCAGTATTTTTAGTAATTAGCGTAAGAGGCAATTGTATTTACTGTTGGTGGAGTTTTGCTCACTGAGTTCAATGGTTTGGTCGTGATAAGAATAGGTTAGAAGTTAGAAATAACTAATCAAGATCGAGATGAACGGGACAAGTTGTAAGTCGTATGTGGAGAAATCCGAATACTTAACTTCTGCCTGAAGTTTGTGCTAGTGGTATTGTTCACAAGAACAATGAAAGCTCCATGACCACACCATGCAGCTCGAAGAACGAAACTTCATCAAAATCATCCACCTGAGCTATAAATCTCCGTCATCATTTCAAATAGACACCATAATTGATGAATCTTTTGCAGGCGACTAAAGTGTTTTTGATACATTCAACCAAAGAGATTAAGTATGTGACCATTTATACACGTGGTTGCAAGATATTCCACCACTCTATTCTTAACTATCAATCCTAACTTCTAACTGAAGCCTCTAATCCGAAAGTTAGCGCTTTTTGAGTTTTAATGAAGGAAACTATTCATTCATATAAACAGTATTATGACTGACTACATATTGGATTTTCTTTCGCAAGGTCATTCGACAATTGCTGAAGATCATCGGTAAAGCATACTGTCATCAGAAACACCACACTTTATTTTCCAATAAAAAAGATACCAAAACACATTTAACTAATAAATTAACCAGCACAGTAGTTACATGTTGGTTGAAATGATCAGTAACAAATTACGAAAACATTTTACGTGACAATACAACAAATTATATGCATGAGGTCAAGAAAGTAAAAATAGATCATACAACATCAATGTGAGTAGATGATAACGTAAAATTGTTTTAATATCATAAATAAAACTAAACAAGAAATCAGTACTGGATTCAACTATAGCTCAAGGGAAACAATACTAGGAAGGACAAACCAACAGAGACATAAGCATAGTGTTAGACAGGATAGATTTGAGATTTTAATTTAATCTCGATCGATGTTACATTTTATTTAAATACATCAAATCACATGTTCTTCCTAAAGAATTCATTAAGCTAAATTCGTTAAGAAAATACATAGTTGTGTAACCGAGATTAGGTCACATGGTTTAGTGTGAAAACCAGTGGATACTTGTCCTGCTAGGCAAGCCAAAGTGAGTGAAGTTGTGGTTCTATCTGAGATGCTGGCTATGATTGTTTGTTGTTGATGATTGTGTCTTAGCTGTCTGTGTATATAAATATTATGATTACCTTCACATTGATATAAGGGGCGCATATGTATCCGGTGCCCTTTGTACCAATATATAAATAAATAAATAAATAAATAAGGGGATTATGGAGATTGAGTATTTCACAGTTTAAACAGAGGACTGGTTTTATCCGGATAAATTAGAACTTTCATTAGTGATACACTGACAAATAGTTAGCCCAAAAACATTATGAGCTTAACGTAGCGACGTACTGAGAACTGTATGTATATACCTCTAATAAGGAGAATATATAAATAATTACTACATGTAATAGACAGATGGGCATACTTCATCAATATAACAGTTATAGATGATTATTCTTCAATAACAAGTACATTAGCACGAAATATGTCGTTTGTTGACCATTCTGCAGGATTCCATAAACCTGGTCTAAAGTAGATAAGTGCTCTACCTTCTGAATCTGGTTGAGGCAATCGACATACAACTCCACTTTGAAATACATGTTCAACTAATGATGGTCTTAAATCATGGAATATATCTGGATAGCGTAATCTTAATATATAATAGTTTGTATACAGTCTCAATGCATTATCCTGATTAAATTTTTTAGCACGTAGAAAACGTAGGAGGAATTCATCAGCCAAACATCCTTGTAAACCTGATGGAAAAAACATCAAAAAGTATGACTTTGGAGAATTGCGTGACACTTCTAGTTCCTTTACCAACAAATATGAAAAATTTCCTTTTATATTCCCCAGTCACCATCACACCAGTTAATCCAATAGCGGAATTCATAGTATATAAGATACTGTTGATATAGAGAGCCAATCAGAAGTATCCTGATGAGAACGTCAATCGATGGCAATCAGGAGTGACCTTAAGGACAGGTGAATTTCCCTGACTAAGAAATGGGTTGGTTTCCTAAGGAGTAGAGTTGTATATATAAATGAGTATTTGTGTATTTTACTCGGTAGCCCAACATGCTTTCTTGCCTACTCTTGTGTTCTCGCTCAAGTGGTCGGGTGGGGGTTAGCACGTAGCACACCGTGTGTCAATATCAGTATCGGACACCACCTGTCACAACGCTGATTTTAATGAAGATGGTTGACTAGATCAATAAATAACACTTAAAAACATATTAGACGGTTGGAAGCGGTCGAAAGACTACTCTAATTCAGGTATTGTGATAGTTGGTATTTGTCAGTAAGGCGTGACCGTAATCTTGAGGGAACTGGTGCTATATATGGCAGGCTAACTATTGTCAGCCTTTTGAACAGTCTATCATGCTACAGTTGAAGCTATTCAGGCAGTAACTGACATACTCTGAATGATCGATCCCTATTTTGTGCCAAACATGGAAGTGGTCACTACTCATTGATCAATAAATAGCTATTAATACACTTATGATTCTTTTGGGAGTAAGGAGAAAAGTGGATGTTAAAAGGATAAACCAGTACGAGGAAAGCGTTTTCATACCGTTGCTAAAATGGAGGAACTTCAGCAAGAAAAGCTTAAATTCAAGATTGCAAACAATAAACAATAAAAACAGAGAGTAGAACACCTCCAACCAAATCAATGGTACATATTGTCTATTTAAGCCACAACCTTTTCGGTAATCCAATATCCAAGCGATGATTCTTTAACATACTCTAACCAGGCAGAATCAAGTCACACGAAAAAGTACATTAAATATTAACAGGGAACTTTACTATTTAAAAGATGGATATAAATTTCAGTTAAGCAATAACATCACAAAAACATCGACAAAACTCCCTTCTCCATTATCATAATCATCATAAAACAAACAAACGTAACTGTTCAATGAATTTTATGAAAAAAAATTGACAGATAAAACCAATTTACTTTGTAACTGAATACGATGTCTTAACTCGGCAATGGCATTCTGTCGTTGTTGCGGCTGTTCATTTAATTCTAGAAATGCTTTTTCTAATGTTTGAGGAGATAATTCTATCATGTTCAAATCTGAACCCATAGTTGATTGAGCGTGAGGAAATACATAATCATTATAGCCAACCGTTTCTAAAACACCCTGAAGCAAAAAAACTCAATTAGAAAATTTAATGACATAAACAGCGTTGTGTTTATTAACGAATATAGACCCCATAAACCTCATGATTTAAGATAACAATGGGTCCATAATAAGCACTACAAGTCAACATTTTCTAAGCATATGTCAGTCGAGAAAAAGACTAGGAGTTCAAAATAGTCTATAAACTAAACAGAAACTTATTAAAGACGATGACCTTCCGTTTTTGGCACTTACAAAGCCGTCGTCATACATTTAGAGAAAGCAAAACTGTCTTCACGAAAGAAACTTATTTTTAGCCACACAAAATTTTATTTAAACACATAAGTATTGGTACAAGGAAGCACCAAATATATATGCGCCACACAAATCTCATTTCATTTGTATGAAGGCTATGATACTGCCCGGGTGCCCAAACTGAAACAGGTGGTTTTCTTAGGGGGCCACACCCGAAGCCTTTAAACTAAAGGTCTAATCCACAAGGCAATGGAGCATCGTAAGGAGATGCAGTCTCATGGTAGCTGGTGAACAACGATTGATCCATATGTCATTTGTTCCCTCAGGATACTGGAGCCCATGTGCACCATTAATTTGGAATCAGGGTTTGCCAACTCCCCTAAGTGGACTTTCCATGTCCACCAATCCGGTCAAAGCGCCGAACGTTCGCTTTTTGTCCTCTCAATTTCGTAAACAACAGCGGTGCCACGGGAAGGCAGTAAGTAGGACTTCCCTGGCAGAGGCTATATACGCGTGGCCATGTGAGAGCATTTGGAGAGGGAGAGCAGACTCTCCCCACTCTCGGCCGTACCAGGGCATTTGGACTAGCTGTTCCAAGTCGATTGATCTTTGTTTCTATGTCCTTTCTAGCTACACTTCATTTCAAACTCAACATGTTGAATAACAATAATACACAATCCTTTAATCGTGATTATTGATTTTATCTAACTTTTGTGATATTTTGATGAACACCCTAGGCCTTTGAAAGTATGTTTTGAGTTCTTAAACAGGTAAAAACTTTGCAAACAATTATTTATTTTGGTCATTTGTCACTGTTCAGCAAATTATTCTTATTTTCAACAAAAATATCAGTTACTATCTTTGAGAAAAAGAATATATATATATTGACAATTTTACAACACTGAAAGTGAATTCTCCGAAAATGAAACCCTTTATTGTGAGTTGCATTTTCTTATTTTAATCTAACTACTAATCGATCGGAATTATTCATAATGCAACTTTATGATCATTAGTATGCTATTTAAAAAAGAACTTCATAAAAAGTACTCATAATCATTTTAAATAACAGAGTATAATAAGAAAAATTCACACCTTAATCGGGAATAATTTCTCAAACTTATTTGTCTGAATTTTTGTACTGGGAGAATATCAAAGTTTTGTTATAAGGTAGTATAACTACTTTCAAGTAAAAGAGTCTTAATGACCTAATAGACAATGATGCACAAAGTTATCTTTTATTACATGGGAAAATTTTGTCAAGTTATCTACTTTTCTATTTATTTACCATAGGACCAAGTAATGATTAGCATGAACGTAGATGGAGCATGATATGTAGCCAGTCAGCTCTAACATCGAATAAGGCACAAATGTGAATCGGCCTAAGTTATAATATTTTCTCAGTACACAAAAATGAAATACACAGGATAAATACCATTGTAATATAACTAGTGGTATCGGTGACAAGTGAAAAGATTAAAAATCAAAAAAATGGTTTAGGAATAAAAATAATTCTCGGGGTAAAATTAGTGTGAACTGATTAATGGTGTGGACCAGACAGAATAGAATATATTTGCCCCCGAATGCCCTGGTACGACCAAGGGTGGGGAGAGTCAGCTCTCCCACACAAAATGCCCTCACATAAGCACGCATATGCAAACACTGCCATGGAAGTCCTACTCACTACCTTCTTGCTGCATCGGTGTTTATGAAATTGACAGGAAGAAAACCGGATTTTAGGTGCTTTAACCGGTTCGGTGGACACAGGGTGTTCACTTAGGGGAGTTGGACAACCCTGATTCCAAACCAATTATGCATAAGGGCTCCAGGACACTGGGGGAACAAATGGTGTATGAGCCAATCATTGGTCAACGGCTGCCATGAGACTGCATCTCCTTACGTTGCTCCACTTTCTTGTGGATCAAACGTTTATATGAAACGCTCCGGGTGTGGTTCCCTAAGTAAACCACCTACTTCGGTTTCGGCACACGGGCACTATCACAACCCATACACAAATCAAGTGACTTGTGTGGCACATATGTATTCAGTGACTATTTGTACCAATATCTATGAGTTCAAATAAATGAATATTACTTTCTTATGATCTCTCTTAATATTCCTATGTCTCGCTAAGATACAATATATTTTGCCTAACATAGTATATGGAGACGTTACGTGTTGTCCAGATTATTGATACAGCCAAACTCCCCTTAGTGAGATTCAGTAAATTATGAGAATTTTCCGATTTTTAAGGCTTCATGTTCACAAAACTCTCATTCTGACCAATAATAGTCAGATTATCTGGAAGCGATCACTATTTATGGGAGGAAAGATTTGTAGTATTTATACCCTTTCAAGCATTAAATTATAATATATCGCAACAGATATTTCATGTATTCAGCCTTACATCCTTCTAGTTGATTTTGTATGATGGTTGATACATTGGATCATCACAGCAGACGCACGGAGATAGTGTAAAGTGTTGGTTGCAGGTAGTCGACAAGAAATCCTGTTTTATTTGGTTGGAGGTAGTCGACCAACCATCTGGCATCTTAACACAGTGCACGTGATATCGAGCCGGCTAGACTAGTGACCAAATTTCAACTTAATGGAAAGAATTCGGACAGCACCAAGGAGGACTGAAAATATATCTCAGTTCTCACACAACTCGAATGATTTGTGTGGCGCATATGTATTCGGTGCCTCTTTGTACCAATATTTATGAGTGTAAACAAATAAATCTTCGCCTACTGTAAATTAACCAGTACCATAATCAGTCTGCCTAATAAGTATGGGGTATTAGGTATATATGGTAAATCGATTGATGGGATAGTGAATCTTTATCAAGCAAGTTGGTTGGGAAATGTATGGCGTAAGCTAGACCTCTTCCTACCTTAACGAGGGATATTTTCCTGTATATCAGTAAACTAGAAGAAAACCAGTGGTGCTAAAAACAAAATATGATGCCTGTCTATGAAATCATTAGTAAATCAAGTGATTTGTTTTCGTAGATGCAGACTTTCTGGCTACAGCTCGAGCAATTCCTCTAATTAATATTTAGAGACTTTGGGTGACAAAGGTCAACGTCGATTCCAGTGGCGAAGATGAACCAAACCCTCGTCTTCCCCTAGATTCTAAGTCTTGAAATATATTTATATCTGTTTTTACTACTTTCTAGACCTAATGTTTCCTATTAAAACTTCTAATACTCTGGGGTTTGTCTTAATAATCTTATGTTTATGTGTTGTGGCAATGTGAACCGATGCACGTGTCGAGTCCTACGTCACATATGACTGACTGATTACTGGATCCCGAAAGCGTAGAGTAACCATGTAAGTATTCAGGAAAAATGGTCTTACTTGAAAAAATTCAACCACCAACATATAGGTTCGAACCACTTGTCACCTACTTTTAGTACGGCAATCGAGTAATATCAATAGTATTCATGCAAAATATGTAGATTAAAGCCGTATTATTTTCAACTTTCGAGTTGCAGTTACATGTAAGTTGATCGAAATGAATGTCTGATATTACATAGTGTTGATAGTCTATAAAGTTTAAGCTAAAATAGGTCGAATATGTTAGGGTTTAAAAATTTACAACGGTTTCAGCCATAAATGAGATGAAATATGGATATATTCGACATGAATAGTATAAAAATGATTGGCTAATTACGAAGATAAGGTATTTTTGAATTGGTATGCATTTTGTTTACTAGCGCATTTCACTTGGATACTACCAACACATAATTAATGGCATACAGGATTTAATGAACAACGCTCTGAGTCACGCATCACCGCAAATATACGGTACAATCAGACATTAAGTGACTCTCAGAACGAGAGAACAATTTGAAATACCGTGAGCTGTTCAATAATGGTTATCTCAAGTAACAAATCAAAATATCTGAAGGGAGATTAAAAGATCTATCAGCTTACAACCAAGATAGAATTTATAGAAGACTTACAGCTTGGAAAATTTAAAAAGTATGTGGCGGACGGAAAGAAAAAAACGGCAAAAAGTCTTTGGACAGGTAAGGCTCAATCGTAAGTTACAAGGATGATGAGCTAAAACTGAAGCTCAAAAATCTGATGGCCACGTACTTCGCATTAAAAATAATTGAAGATAGATACTTTATTCAGGGTTTTGAAACATAATGTTTGTACATTCGCCACAACAAATATAGTTAAAGTGATGCAGAATCAACAATAAAAGTAAGCCAGTGAAGTCTTGCATCGATGGCATTTAGTTGAAAAACTAATTATTAGAAACTCTTTGTTTAGCTGACCACCCAAGATACAATATCTTGGCCCAAAGTTGATCGATGTTATAGTCAGTCTAAAAAAGGGACAGTACCTCATATTATTAGTCTTGTTAGCTTATGATATGACAAATTGTCATGAAATAATAAGACATCAAAAGAATAAAAGAAAGACCAGAAACAAAAATTTAGGGCCAAATTAAAAATCAAACAAAAGAATAAATAAGAGAGAATGAAGCACCGACTTGCTTAACACTGAAAAAAAGATGTGGACTCTGTCTCATAGACTTTGCCAAACGCAACGAAACACTAACGATTAACTCCTAACATCGAGACCACAACCACAAGAAATCTACTGATACAGATTAGCCTGCAGGAATATGATGAATAGTTATAGAACGGTACGGCTCAAACAAAATTTCGCATATGTTCACGAAGGAAAATCCATCTCATTCTGCCGATCCCGGTTATAATTTAAATTATATAAGCTTACAAACAAGTATGTAGCTGTAAATAATTCCCTGAAATCAATAGCTCATTAAGGGTTCGACATTGGATGCTAATCACATCGCTTTAGGCGAACTTGTTTAACTGAAGGCTTTCGATCATGCATCTGTACCAGATCATGTTACGACTTAACGTGGAAAACAGCTCCTACAATACCGGTCGTATCTTCAAGTAAAACAAACCCTACAAATTTAATTCCTTTCCATAGGAATTTCATTATCATAAATCGATAGAAAAATGTTGAAAAATTAAAAAACAAAACGTCTACTGTAAAAGTAAGTTTTATTATAGTCTTTATAGCATTCACAGCCCGTGGCTTGAACTTTCATCGGTTACCTTGCTTTCCAATTACGCACGTTTCTGAGGTCACACAAAGTGGTGTGTTCAAACTATGCCTTAGTATGAACTTCGCTTTATCATGCGATATCAGTTGAAAAATGCAGGACTATAATTGATGGACGAGTCTAAAAACCTCAAACTTGCTTAGTGGAATTAGCGAATTAACTGTTCCTTAGTATCTGCATCGGTGTAGTTGGAAGAGGTTCCTTGTTATGAAGAAAATGAACATCAAAACAATTTAGCTGATAGTGGAAGTGATTGAGAAATAACACTAGAAGTAATCCTCCCTAATTTCCATAGGGTTAAGGTGACTGTAAATCACAAACGGAGTTCTGTGTAGAATGATTGGGAGCCTACTTAATTTGGATAATAGTGTGGTCAACCAGCTAACGTTGAAGATACACCTCACGGTTACCACCTAACGCGGACTACCTTTTTGTCGTATTCAGCTACTACGTATACTTTGATCACCCTACAACACAAACAACATTATTTCAGAAACATATTGGCAAGAGTAGGTACAAGAAACAAAGTGTGATCACCACTGTATGAACCAGTACATGGCGCGTAATCAACTGATGCGCATTGGTTCTTCTTGACCTTGACGACAGTTTGAGAACTGTTTGATATTCAGCAACACGACTGCCAGATGACTTGAGAGGGGCTTGTCGTTGTTCTTTAAAATCCCACTTATAGGTTCGTTAAATGTCAAACAATTAACAATGACAATAATAAAACAAACTTAAAACATTTGGTCACTTTGAGAAATTTCGATAATCTAATGAGAAGGCGAAGTTTATCAAATTATATGATTTGTTTGCGCAATACATTTCGAACAATCCTATCACACATGTACATGTTAGGACTTTTTTATATGAAAACTAAAATGCCAACTATACAAGTTAAAGGTAAGTCGCAACAAAGAAAGAAGATATACAAAGTACAAAAAACAATGTGATAACCACGCTGGACAATAAATCAGTATTGCCAGGGTAGAATAAGGGTAAGAACAAATTATTTTTGAACGTATAAAGGGGTTTTCAATGTTTGTATAGCTTAGGCTTCACTAAACCTTAGTATACGTTCTTGAAGGTTTTTGTTCAGTACTACAAATGCTGACTTAATTTCAACTTTATGACCAGTCTCAGCTAAATGTTTCGCAATCGGGGAAGATGTTTGTCTATCCTGTGAACTTATTCGACTATTGGAATTCAGTTGTTTCAACAGCCATTTGGGTATGTGTTCCGCTACTCTTAATTGCAGATCACGATTGCTCACCACTATGTACGTGTTTCCGCACATACAGGTAAATTGAAGGATAAAGTGGGATGTGGCACAACCGCTTACGAGCTGTTTGGGTTTTTGATGAAACACAGAACTTGACTTTTCAATAATGACAAGTTGAGCTGCATAAAATGTCCTGTTGATGGCTATATTAAGTCTTCATTTCAACATTAGACTATTTGAGTCTTCCCTAAATGGTAACATGATATAAACTTGCTCTTTGAGTGCCAGAAGCGTCATAGGTCTAATCGTATTGCAACCCTTTCAACGGTTTATGAACCTCAATGAATAACCATTATTCATTAACGTATCAGTCAAGAGCTTCGTCTCTTTTTCAGTAGTATCTCTAGTACAAATACGACTGATTCTATTGAATAAGCCCTTTATTAATCCACGTTTGTAATGAATTGAGAAGCGGCTATAGAAAATGAAGATATTGCCCAGTCTATGTCAGCTTTCTATATACAGAACCTTGAATGGAACCACCATCCTTCCTTTTAATTTTCATGTGAGCGTCTTAACAAGTATATGTGTGATCAGATTGCTCGAAACGTATTGCGAATATATATCACATAATTCTGATAAACTTCATCTTCCCTTTGCATTATCGAAATAGAATAAACGTTGACCTTCAGCTTTCCCTTGAAGATTCCCTGCTGCTTTGCAACGACATATCTGATACTATAGATGATGGCAACATCTTGTGTTTATTTTTGATCGTGGAATTAATCCACTTTTGTGTATTCAATTCCCTCAGAGTCCATGATATATTTCCTCGTAGAATTGCATGAAATTGGCGTCAAGACGGACACCAATCATTGTCACTGCAATACTAAACCTATTCCCAATATTTTAGTTATGCCATGATGTGACTACCTGATCTGTGAAATCTTATATGGAAGTCACAACCTTGCCGACACTGACTCGTTCTACAATGATAATCAGCAATATGAATTTCAGGACCTCTGAAGGACAAACTAGGAGTTGGTATAGAATATTGTGTTCGATATTAAAGGGAAGAAGTTATGTAGAGTGATCACACCCGTATGACCGAGCCATGCCATACCGAATAGGTTTTACGACCCTCATTTCTGGCCTCCAAGTGGCAAATGTTGAGTGCGAATCTTCCTAATTATCGTTGGTTCGGCTTCAAGGATCGAGTGGTCAAGAATCCCTACCACTAAAAGCTCCCTTACTAGAATCAACGAGATATTGATCCGACACATATTCAAGTTTGATCATCGCACATCGGCGGCTACTACTAGTATATGAAGAATCCCCCAGGTATAAACAACCTGAAAGACAGATAGAAAAGAAAGCAGCAGCAATTGATTGAAAAATGCACGTAATAATTTCAAAATACTTGGTTTCATTTCCAAAACACTCAAAATGAGAAGTGACGTACACTTTGTTGAAAGTCAACCAGCTTGAGAATATGATGCTGCGAAACCGTTTGGTATTAAGATATTTCGATGAATAACATTCGAACATAAAACAATAACCAATGGTTAGCAATTTTTCGTGTGAACATTCCAAGCATATGGTGGTTAGAGTGATAGTGATCGATCAGTGTTTTAGTGATATCGATATCAGGATTATCTTTAAATTGAGTTGGAAAGTTGGCTTGTAGTGGTACTCGTCCCTAACCACTCGAACTTTAAAGCTGAGGGTATAATTAATGAAAACCTCTGCTTTCAACATATGGTGTGAAGAGAATGCCAACAATGGCGGACGCAGGAACAAATAATCGAAGTGGTATGTCTCGGTTATGCAGGTGCAGCGAGATAATCTTTTTCTAACAAATATGGCTCTTCATCGACGTAAATACTCTTTAACTTGTAATTTGAGCATGAACTGGATAGTTATATGTATCTAACACTTAACTCTTTTCTAAACTATGGACTATACCCTAATATCTTTTCTTTCGAGCACTAGCTGCCTAACTTTCAATTTTCGAGTTTCCTTGCCAAACAGCGTAGACAGTATTTCAGAAACTTGCAGTGAGTTTAGGCTATAGAGATTTCACTCTTTTGAGCTCTTTTCAAACTGTTCATACTGTGGGAGTCAAGTATTTTCCTGGATTCTTGGGTTTGTACTGAATCAAGTGGGTGACAAAGTCAATAACATCACGTACGCTTTGGCATTAGTTGCAATAACGATCGTCTAATTTGATTACTTTCGGACCTATATTATTTTTCGTAATTGACCTTTCATACGTCATATACACAGGATGATTTGAATTTTACTATTTTACTGGATGATCTATCATGTTACTGATAACTCCTAATATGTATATATTTTCAATGAGACTAGCTTAATATATTTCATATGAACTATTCTCATTGGAATATTACGAATATGTTAAGTTATGAATAATCTAACGAATGATCAATTTATTCTGAATTATCAAGTCAGACCTTCGTAGTGATACCTATGCATTCTTAAGACCATTTTGAATAAGATATATTTCATGGCTTCAAATGATGTACTACTGTTAGAAAGTTCATTGTTTTCAGGGGAATCATGTTAGACTGAAAATTGATATGACACTACGTAGTTCTGATCATCGTTACTACATATTTACTAGGTTAACTTCGTCAACCACCTATGAAAATTCCATTATACCGGTTGTACTCCTAACTGCGGTTCCATAGATCATGTTCAAACTTCTAAATTTTTCTTGCCAATTTTTTGTGAGTTGTTATCTTCCGCATCAACTAGCATGTTACCATGGCTTGTACGTGCGTCACATTATATAATCTCCATGCCATTTAAATTTAACGATTATTTGAACCGCCTCTGACAATTTCCTTTAAACCCATCATAGTCGTCATTCCTACATATATTTGAGTTTATGAATCACATCAGTTGCCTAAAAAGACGTTTAACATTGTGAGGGAGATGACTTCAATTCACGTGTGTTTGTAGGGCAGAACATTTTGTTTGTATCAGACTTTTAATGGATAAAACCAAGTCAATCAATCTGTGATATTGAGATTGTTCTCCTACACTCACCATTCAGACTCATGTTTCTAATTTTTATGCCGGATTAGTTATTCTACTTAGACAACCTATAGCATGCCAACTCGGAATTTTACATGAAAACTGTGTGGCAGGCATCGGATGATGAAAACGGAAAAAACTGTAAAGGATATGGTTCTTATTTTACGAACGAACGCTCTTTCCCAAGATCATAGTTCGCACCAGGCACTCCACAAGTCTACTTTATAACAACTATAAACTTAAAAAGCTGCATTACATGAATACTTAGCACGATAAAATCATAATATTATTTTGCCAAGATTGGATCTGGTGTGTAACGTGGACGCGATGCTCCTTCGGAAAATATTTGGAGGACTACACAGTATATCTGAACGAATGAACTGATATTCACTTTTGTGGATAATATTTACTATACAACCCTGCTTGGGATGCGTGATGTGAACCAGCATATGTTGTAACTTGTAGATCATGCCTGTAAGAGTGGCTTGTACCTGGGCCTGCAGAAATATGTGATGGTTATTATTATTGTAATGGTAATAAATTTACTGAACTAGAATGTCGTACTGCACTGGCATGATAACTAAACCATCGAGTAGTTGTTGGACAAACAAGCGTTGAAAATAAAATCTCTACTTTAAAACTACCAAGACTTTTGACAAAGCACATCACACTTCCGTTCTACTTAAGCTAAAGATTTCCATTGTGGCAGATGCATAAATGGACCTCATTCTTCATAAGGGATCTAACCAATGAAGTGAAAATGGAACAACACTCTTCCGACCCTCAGAACATTACTAGTGATATCTCCCAAAGCTCAGTCGTTGAACCTAATTGTTCATCATATGTCCGAAAAATATATGTAATTGTTTAACACTCGACAAAAGTTTTTACTTGCTAATGGCCTTAAAGTCATACATTCGTCCTACTCACATCCCGGTATAAACGTCAGCTGTATAATGTAAAGGGATCTACAAGTACTCCAAGGCTGATGTGATCCACGGTTTCTCGCTTTTATTACTGAAACAATGTGGTCACATGTATATCAGCATGTTTGAACAACAGATGTGTAGTGGATATCGAGTCGAGGACGGACTATGATCACCACTACAATTCGATTACGCGCCCAAAAACGACTTGGTTCCTTTGATAGCTCGTAAATCAGAAGGCTTTATTAATCCAGATCAAGTATATTTATTGGCGATCTCGTGGTATTGAAATAATACCGAGACGTGCCAAAGAGTACAGGCAAAATGGGCAGTGCGTGAGCAAGTTCGAACCAAACCAGGCGGATAGCGAAACAAGAAGTGAAACTGATACAGTTAAAGAAATACAGTAAAACAATCTCTGGTACAATTGGTTACAATAATAATAATTGTTTCTGTTATTCCAATCGTGTTCTTATCGAGACTGGCCGTTCACTACAGGAGCCCCCCGCTAGAAAGAGTTTACACTTTCGATACGTAGCGGTTTCGTTCGTGGGACTGATCGCGAAACGTGCAATTGTAGGACGAAGGCGTTGGCAGAACAGGAAGTGATCGTTGATCCTCGAGTTGCCACCAAAAGTCTTTGACGTAGAACGGTACCAGAAGGAACGTACTATATTGATTGCTTGGATTAGCATGCTACACCAGAGTGGTTTGTATCCAGAATCTGAAGGTTGCGTTCGTAGAGGTCCGGACCAGAAACGCTGCAGACGTAGGACGAAACCAGATTGAGCCAAGGAACCAGATGCGACCAGAATAACCAAGTTCGGGATTAAATGTGTACCATACGTATTCGGAGCCAGAGAGATCGACTGAGTGCGTTGACTAGAGCGTGGGTGATCAGGCCAGCTTTCGCCAAGATTGACTGAAGTCGACGATACCAAAACATCGATGGTTGGAGGCGTAGGCTCGGGGTAAACAAAAAAAAATTGAGAGAAAAAGAGAAAAGTGTAGCATTCGTGTAGTATAGGGTTAGGGTCCTATACTGTATCCGCAGTTGGTTATGAGGTTAGTCACGAAAGCGTACGGGTAAGTGTACTCGGCGACCGGAACGTGAGACGGTAGTCTCGTTCGAACGTCGTGAGCCTGCAGTCTCATCCACAGTCAATGGCGGTGTGGTCTGCTGGTCTGGACGTGAGACGGGAGTCTCGTCCGTAGACGGGGCAGATGACACGTGCTGTTGACTGGGACGTGAGAATGAGGTCTCAGGTGCATCTAGCGTGGGATCCGAGGTAGATGTAGAGATCCCGCCAGAAGCTTTGATGGGTCTAGCATTGGGTCTCGGCTTATCAGGTAGGGCACTGTCATCGACGTGTGCTGGCATGAGACGATCAATGCTGACTACTTTGACGCGGCCATGTCGATCAACCTTGAAGGTCTTTTCGTGACGGGAAATCACGTGAAAAGAGCCTTCGTAAGGCTGTTTGCTCAGATTGACCGTAAGTTGTCGTGTACCATAGTTAGGAATGACTGAGTCATCCGCAGCGCGTAGTCGAAGCATCGTAGCTTGAGACTTACTGTTATTGATAGGTACGACAAAAACTTGGGCACCTGTATCCACTAGGTACCTGGCGTTAGTGCGATAATCGTGCACGTAAAATAAACGGTCAAACTGAGGTGAAGGGCAGGTGAGTACGGCCGTATTTACTCACCGGCTCGGGAAGTTCCCGCCTTGTATGGGCAGGGAGCTCGACAATGACGGGCACCGGCCCCGAAGGCACGGTGGAACCAGCACCAACTCGGACTCGCTTCCGGAGCCGCCTTCTGGCGTGGCTTGGAAGATGCCCGCTTGGGGCGAGTCGTTACGGCTTTTCGAGATTGTGACCTGGGTCGGGGGACGTAGGGGGCTGGCACATTTGCGCGGTCTCGGAAACTGAGACGAGTATGGATACACTTATCCCTATCCACATGAGCCGAAGGTCGTCTAGCATCGAAATCCATGTTTGAACGGGAAGTAGAGGCAACAATATAGTTGTCTTTGGCGCTAGCTCGTGCTAGAATTTTGTCTGCTATGAGGGCCACCTTGTTGAGTGGGGTGTCCTCAAGCAGGGCCGTAAGAGTTGGCTGGATACTCGCTGGTAATGCTTCGAGCCACAGCTCTTTGACTATCTCGGAGTCGGCTGTCGAGTTTCCTGCAAGGGATTGCAGGCGCGTGAGGTGGTGGCTCGGCTTAGCATCACCCATAGGGTGACGTGCTAATAGAGTCCTCAATCGTTCCTCTCTTGATGGGAGGAAATGTCGAAGGATAGCATCCTTAAGACGGTCGTAAACGTTTGGAACGTTGGGATTGAGGACAACCTCACGAACAGCAGTTAAGTGATCCCCGGGCAATGATTCCAAAGTGCAGGCGTACTTCTGCCTTTGATTGGTTATGCGGCTGATCTCAAATTGAGATTCCAGTGCCGCGAACCAGACTTCTGGATCATGAGGGATGAAAGGAACCGGTCGAAAATTAATAGCCTGTACCTCGGAGTCTATTATATTTATACTATTCTTATCGTTATCCACCATAGTAAGTTGCCAAAATATTATATATTGAAAATACCAATACGAATATGTGCAACAGAAGTGTATAGATAAACAGACTCACCGAATTGATCTGGGTTGGAAAAATGGCCAAGTTCGAACTATGCTCGATGAATTGGGTTACCAGTTGTGGTTCACCAGATGTTGTGGGCGTTCCAAATACGGCTCACCAGTTTGTAGTTCACCAGATATTTTGCGTGTTCCAAAATACGGCTCACCAGTTTGTAGTGGATGTCGAGTCGAGGACGGACTATGATCACCACTACAATTCGATTACGCGCCCAAAAACGACTTGGTTCCTTTGATAGCTCGTAAATCAGAAGGCTTTATTAATCCAGATCAAGTATATTTATTGGCGATCTCGTGGTATTGAAATAATACCGAGACGTGCCAAAGAGTACAGGCAAAATGGGCAGTGCGTGAGCAAGTTCGAACCAAACCAGGCGGATAGCGAAACAAGAAGTGAAACTGATACAGTTAAAGAAATACAGTAAAACAATCTCTGGTACAATTGGTTACAATAATAATAATTGTTTCTGTTATTCCAATCGTGTTCTTATCGAGACTGGCCGGTCACTACTGATGAGTGTGCATATGAACAAGCTGAGATTTAGACAATGGGATAGCACCTGAGTTTAATAGTAAAATATTCCGAAATTCTTTGAGTCCTTTAATAGGCCACATCGCAAGCCTCTAGGGCCCGTGAAAATGTTGGGAATTATCAAAAACATGGAAGACCATCTAGTGAAATGGTAAATTTTTCCTGCATTACTTTCTAAATTCAGATCATCCAGTGTATTTGACGTCTGAAAAGCCAATTACAATAAATACTATGTTTATTTTCACTCAGGCTAGCTTGATATATTCCGTATGAACTCTGAACTTGTGCGTGAAACAGTGTGTGGAAGATTTAAACCGAGCAGTTCTTTAACTTGACCAGATGTTTATTGGCAACATATTCGAGAGGTTTGCATAGCGCGTAACAAAGAAAGTTTGTTTTTATTTGCTTGAGATTCCCGATGTCTTTGGTGCAAAATCCTGATTCTGTATATCATAATTACTACTTTTCGTAAATTTTGCAGTGCTACAATCTACTGTGGTTCTATTGCATGGAATTTTTAAAAGCAATGTAAGGGTATGTTTAATTCGTCTTCGGCGTTCGGTAGTTCAATGCCTATATCTCACATCTGTCTTTATATTATAGGTATGGCGTGAGACGTTTCATCAAATGTCATTAAACGTTTTTAACTTTCAGTTGATCAGTGGAATACAGGCAGCTGAATATATTTAAGCAGTGTTACAGTACGGGCCGAACACATACCTTACAGAAAGTTATTTTGGATTCCTCTTAACGGAAACTAAGGTTGATGGACTCAATAAGTTTACGGGCCTTAGAGGCTTGCGATGTGGCCTATTAAAGGACTCAAAGAATTTCGGAATATTTTACTATTAATCTCAGGTGCTATCCAATTGTCTAAATCTCAGCTTGTTCATATGCACACTCATCTGCGGTTCAAACGTGCTGAAATACATGTGACCACATTTTTCGGTAATAAAAGAGAGAAACTGTGGATCACATCAGCCTTGGAGTACATCTAGATCCCTTTACATTATACAGCTGACGTTTATACCGGGATGTGAGTAGGACGAATGTATGACTTTAAGGCCATTAGCAAGTAAAAACTTTTGCCGAGTGTAAAGCAATTGAAATAACAAATATTGAAAATAACCACTTCACAGTCAAAGCCTCAATTGTATCTAGAGTGACAGAAAACTTAGTTAAGGTGGAGGTAGTCCAACATCCACTTTTTAATAATTTCATCTCGACACCCCAGCATGGCCTTTAGGTCCAGATCATCCTATACATGTTTAGTAGACTTCCTATATGATTTAACTCTGACAAGGAACAATTGACTCCTTATATCTGTCCTATTCTTAGAATTAAAGAAAGCTTTTGATAAGGTCTCTTACAGCATGCATCTCGTTAAACGTGAATACAACAGACAACATAAGGGTAGAACATGTTCAAACGCGCTTCACACGTCAACTGCTGGGATGTGACTCCACTCTCGAATATACAGATAGATGTAAGCTCCTAATTGTCATGTCTTGTTTTCTGTTGCGTGTAGACAGATAATTCATCAATCTCATGGATGTTATATATATATATATATATATAAATATAGGGAAAGCACGTTAAAGAATTATTTAAATGACATTTTAATTCCATGCTTTGAAGTTCATAGTATTTGCGTTAATTATTGAACTTCCACAAATGCTACGCTACACTTGCCTGAATAGAGCATGTGAACACAAATGTTTTCAAGTCAGTTTTGTGTATCTCCAAGGCATTTTTAGAAAGTTTCGAAGTTATATTTTGTCCAAGTAATCTTATGCCACTTATGTCCCAAGTAAAATTATCCATCAATGATGGCATTCAACAATTCCTAAGCCATGGACTATAGATTTAGTCCAAGCCAGGATTATTGGACAAAGTATATTGTGACTAGAGAAAATAACTATCGTAGACAACTCTACAACCTAATGACTAGATTTTTCAATTATCCCTCCACCGCTAGGTAGGAAAACAACAGTTTGGTGCGTAACTAAAACACTGAAGAACATTTGGAAAATACTACTTTGATAAAGTCTTTGAACTCATACGTTTCAATTTGCTGTTTTCAGAGATATCCATTATTTTTATTGACTGTCATTGGTTTGAATAAGTCGAATACGGTAGTTAGAACAAAATCAAAAAATCTGCTATACACAAAGGCAAACAGCCTTAGTATCTTAACATTCGAGAAAAAATTGAAATTAAGAGGATATTGAGTGGTGGCTTTGGAGAAACTGTGAAATAGTAAGGAGAATACCAAATAGTTCTCGTTTATTTTCCTTGAACACTTTCCCGGATCTTTCTACGAAATTCACAAGATTCCCACAAAGCAGAGTTAATTCTGAGGAAAAACTTTGAGGCCAATGTAAATCCTGAATTTTATTTGACAAACGACAACCAGGAAAAAACAGTTTGAACCATTTGAACTCTACCCCGTAAGTTGAAAGATCATGATGCCTCATGGTGAAAGCCAAGATTCTTCGGAAGTCACGAATGTATGGACAATCTGGTCTCGAGGAAGAGAATGCTTCACATATACAGGTAGTCACAATGATGCTGTCCAACAAACGACGAAAAAAAGTCGGGAGTGGATAGGACATACATTGAGGAAATCACCAAACTGCATCACGAGGCAAGCCCTAAATTGGAATCATGAAGAGGAAGGCTAAAGAACACATTACATCGGGAAATAGAAACAGATACGGAAAGGATGAATAACAACAGAAAAGTACTGCCCAGGACAGGGTTGGACGGAAAATGCTAGTGGGCGGCCTGTACTACTCTACGAAGGGTAACAGGCATACGTGAGTGATATGACCTAGTTCAGAGTAGGTGATATCTTCGATCTTAGCCGACTAACAAGGCCGTTTGTTACTTCGTTCAATATATATAACGAAGTAGCAAATCTCCATGTCGAAAAGCAATCTGAATTGTGCACTCTTACACAGGAATGTGGTAATTTGCGACAAGCAACATACTATTAAACTGTGGAGTTCGGAATCAATAGTTATCAGTGGGTTTCTATTACATCGCTGTGTGTGCTTTAATGTGACAACCGTACAAATGAGAACCATCTATCTTTTTTTTAAATCATGGACATTTCACTTGAACTTTTCTTAATAATTGGTTCTTTATATCTAAATCTGTCCATTTTTACTGAGATCCGTGTTATTGTAATGTGTGACTAGTTTAAATCGGTCCAGACTAAAGAATATTGCAGCAAAACTAGGGATTTAAGAAAAAGGGGCATTGGATGGGAGCAAATGCAGCTGCGGGAACATGGTTTCTCAAAAATACGCTTAAAATTTACACATCATGGAGTTCCAATAAATGTAAGAATCAGACAGTTATACACGATATCACTGCTGTCAATGGGAACAACCATGATGAACGTGGACATATATGCTCAGTGACGGAATCGATTGAAGAACTGGAATTATTGCCCAGTTAAAATTGGCGAATAAAGAACATGGCAATATAACCTAATAAATAAATAGTAAACTGTTTATTATAAAACCTAAATGTTCTAAGGTACTAACTCATGAAGTCAGAAATATGTGCTGTTAAAACCCGATACGAAAACAAACCAGATATCAAGTACCATTTGCCAAAAGATAATAAATTTAGGTACATATATATAGTGAATTTCAAACAGTATATTAATAAATTTGACACGAAAAAATAATGATACATACATTATAATAATAACAATAGATTTATAAATCTGTTTTTTCTTAGTAAGAAGATTGTGCACGTTAATATTTAGTAAACATTCTTTTGTACAATACATTAATAACTAGGAGATATTTCAAGAAAAATGCTTCTCCGGCAGTTGTTGAATCAAATTAATTAAATTAGTATTAATCAACGTTTATTTTTCTTGTTTGGTGATTTTGTTCCATGACGAGATTTCTTATGAGATACTGGTGATGGACTATGAGCTCGTTGACGTTTCTTTGGATGCACTGTGTCGGATATTTCATTTTTAGCATCCTCTGTAAGAAAAAAAGGAAATAACCTAAGTAGTAAAAATCCGAGAAGAATACATTTGCGAGGTTACAACCGTTTTATTAAGGATAATTTATATAGTATTGATAGGATTTATCGAAAACTTCAATAAGCAATTAAAACAACAAAGTAACCTATGGGAAAACACATAATAAAAAACACATAAAACAGACACTCAATATAGGTCACGTACATGTCACACGGATTTGCTATACTACCTGGTTTCTTAAACTGCAGTGCATAGTGATATTTGGAATATATGATGAAGTTTGACAGATTATGGAGAAAGGGATAGTGTAGACAAAAGGATTTAAATAGAAATCTAACAAGGTAATTCACTTCGCCAAACTTAGATAAAACATATGCGCTGAAAACAAACTATATAATGAAATCCATGTTAATCAAAGTCGAATGATATTCTGTAAAAAAATGTCAACAATTTAATTCATTTGTATCGGTTGTTTGAATTTTCCCATTGGTGTTTGGGTCTACAACTGATCTGTCTCTTTTGGTATATGTGGATTCTGTGCGGATTGCCGCAAGTGACGAGCATTGTTAGCAGAGATAGACAATGGGTGGCAGTGAAATCCAGGACGCGCGTTTCGTCCTGTTTGTGACTTGTTAATTGAATAAGCCTGCTTCCTAGAGATGATGTTCACTCTGTGACTCGAACCAAGTGCCGTTCGCTTCAAACGCCATCGTGTTGTCTACTTAGCTACTGAGTCCAGATAGCGGCCTGGATTCCACTGCTAGCCACCATCTATCGCTGTTTATGTCAATAATTAATTCAAGATGTTAGAAAGTTGTGAAATAACCTTCAAATATTTTTAGCTGTTTAACGCTGTTTGTTAGTTTTAAGTAAAATCCGAAAATTGTTGAAACCATGTCTTCAATTAATTGGATCAGTCATATACTAAGATTGTAATTAATATTACCATTTCTTCCCAAATGTTTTTAGGAATAGAATCGTCAGTAGAGTTCATCATTTCATTCATTTGTACCACTGGCAGCAAGAAGTCTGGTGTGAGTGAAACAATCTACGAGGATGATGGGATGCCAATCACTAACATCTCCCGACGTCTTGGACGATGGGCGGAATTTTTCGAAGGGCAGTTCAACTGGCCTGCTGCTCCGGCAACATCAACCAGCTTGTCCTGCCCCCCATGGCCGGTGACGACTGTTCCACCAAACGAGGCGGAAGTCCGCAAGGAACTCCAACTCTTGAAACGTTACAAATCACCTGGCCCAGATGACTTCTTACCTCCGGCTCTTTTTAAAGATGGTGGCGACTTTCTGACTAAGAAATTGACTGTGTTGTTTGGAAAAGTTTGGGAGCAAGAAAGTGTTCCAACATCATGGAATGAGTCAATAGTCGTCCCTACCTTTAGAAAGGGTTCACGTTGTTCCTGCAATAACTATCGGGGGATAAGTCTACTCCCGATTGCGTCCAAACTATTGGCTTCTATCATTCTTCGTAGGTTGTTTAAAACCCGAGAACGATTGACTCGCGAGGAGCAGGCTGGTTTTCGTTCTGGTCGAGGATGCATTGATCACATCTTCACCCTCCGCCAAATGTTAGAACACCGTCATACTTATCGCAGGCCAACAATCGTAGTGTTTCTTGATATCAGGGCTGCCTTCGATTCGTTGGACAGGACTGTTCTCTGGGATTGTCTATTGAAGAAGGGTGTGCCTGAGAAGTTCATTAACATCTTAAAGGCCCTGTATACGAACACCTCAGGCAGAGTGAGGGCATACAACCACCTTTCTCCCTTGTTCCATTCGAGCAGTGGGGTTAGGCAGGGTTGCCCGATCTCACCATTCCTCTTCAACTTTGCCATCGACGACATCCTGGAAACAGCTCTGGTGGATGTAAGTAATGGCGGTGTGGATATGTTGCCTGGAGAACGACTTCTCGACCTTGAGTATGCGGATGATATTGTCTTACTGTGCGATAATGCCCAAGGCATGCAATCAGCACTTAATCAGTTGGCAATCAGTGTCCGCAGGTACGGCATGTGCTTTGCACCCTCCAAGTGCAAAGTACTCCTACAAGACTAGCAGGATTCTAATCCTGTACTCACCCTGGATGGTGAGGAGATCGAAGTAGTTGAGAAGTTCGTGTATCTAGGTAGCTATATAAGTGCTGGTGGTGGCGTGAGTGATGAGATTGGTACACGTATAATGAAAGCCAGAGCGGCTTATGCCAATCTGGGCCATCTTTGGCGCCTTCGTGATGTTAGTCTGGCTGTAAAAGGTCGGATCTACAACGCGTCGGTGAGAGCAGTTTTGCTCTATGCTTGTGAAACCTGGCCTCTCCGAGTTGAGGATGTTAGACGTCTCTCTGTGTTCGATCATCGTTGTCTCCGAAGGATTGCTGACATCCAGTGGCAACACCATGTTAGTAATGCAGAGGTTCGGCATCGTGTGTCCGGGCGCAAAGACGCCAATCTAATTGGTGTTACCATCTTGAAACACCAACTTCGGTGGCTTGGACATGTTTTACGAATGTCGTCCCAGAGACTTCCACGTCGTGCATTATTTGCCGACTCTGGGACTGGTTGGAAAAAGCAGAGAGGAGGTCAGTGTATGACATGGTGTCGTGGCATGAAAGAGAGCTGCAAAGGGCTAGCTTACGTTGGTCCTTCACGACTCCTTGGTTGGGGTCCGAGAGATGGTGCAACACAGTGGCTAGAGACGTTATCAGATATGGCTCAGAATAGAAGCCAGTGGCGATCCTGCTGCAACCTTCTTTTACTTTCTACATAAAGAATGGTTCTAACTTTCCTAACTGAAAGAGTCTTCCGGTTGTACATTTCAGTCCGCCTTATCTTTTCATCCCTTCTCTTCCTACTTTCATTATTTTGTGTGGCGCATATGTACCTGGTGCCCTTTTGTACCAATATATATGTGTTTAAATAAATAAAAAATAAATAAATAAATGTTTTTAGAATCATCCATGTAATTAAACTAGCATTAGAAATAAGAACGCAGTCTAATCTTCTGAACAATTAGGGGTATACAAAATAGAGACTAATAAGAGTTGAAATATCAGTCACGAATTCAGTGTCCGATTAACCAAGCTCATTTGTTCCCATAAAATATCCTCGAATTAGGGTACTCGGACTTTGAGTTACAGTCTTAATGAGGGCTTGTAATACTCTACCAGATTGTCCAAATCGGAGTATTTATTAATTTAACTCAGTTAAAATAATTATAGACTTGACACAAACCTTTTCTAGCTTCTTCTTCTAATTCATCCCAATCTTTTCCTTCTGACTCATCTGAGTCTAAACTTTCTGGTTCATCCGATTCTTCTTCAGCTTCCCAATCCTCATCATCATCGCTAGACTCATCACCACTTCCATCTTCTTCACCATCGCCAGATAGCTCACTTTCTGACGGTGCATAATTCTCATCTTCATCTTCCGTGTCCTCTTCATCTTCATCGTCATCCTATTTCAAAAGAATAAAAAATGTATCAACGAGTGATATCTAGGTTACACACAGTAGTAGATCTAGGACTTAGGTACTCCGACGACTTGTCGTTTTCTGAACAGATAATGAAACAAACGTCCAAGTCTCAACGCCTTATAGGTTTCATAACTCGAAACCTTCATAACAGCGAATCTCGTATTCTAATGTACAAAGTCTGTGTTCGACCACTCCTCGAATACTGCGCGTTTCTCCTTAGTAGCACGCGCATAAAGGATAAATTAAGACTGGAATCAGTACAGAGACGATTTACACTTCGTACTCTTGGACCTGATAGTGTCTTGACATATAATTCGAGGTGTAGTAAACTAGGGCTTGACCCTTTGTGGATGAGGAGACTCAAACTTAACCTTATCTTCTTTTTCAAAATACTTAACAAACTCTCCTTCACATCCAGCCAGGCGATTCAATATGCTAAGGCCTCACATTACGACATTCGTAACTCCTTGTCTTTAGCCAAACAAACATATTCTAGATCTTCTCTCTATATGAATTACTTTGCCTGTAAGTTTTCTAGACTCTGGAATAATTTACCTCAAACTATCCGTATGTTAAACTCTCTCCCATTGTTTGTTCGCTCAATTAATGCTTTTTGCTCCTCTGAAAATGCATTAAATGCTCTAGCGCCTGCAAGTGTATCTTACTCCGCAAGTGAGATTATAGGAACTTTAAATGTTTAACCTCTTACTTGCTATCATTGTTTTGTTGTTCCGTGCTCTTTGCTTTAATCTTACTTTCTCTAGTTGTAGATAATTAATAATAACTCGCTTTGGCACTGGTAATAACCTTACAGAACAATGTTGATCAATCATAAGGCTATCCACTTAATAAAAAAAATGACAAGTTCCCTGGTGTTGCATTGGCTTGCCGTGACATATGCCATATTTAAACTATTTATCAATTACTAAACCAGCAAACATAAAACTTTCTTATATTTCATGTTTGTTCTCTACATTAAATGTTGATTTTTATAACAATCTGATCATGCCTGTAAACTGGTGTGAATTCTGTAAATATTATCTTCAGAATATATTATTATTATTATTATTATTATTATTATTATAAAATAGTTCTATGATAAGTAACGTATTAAGTACACCAATTATTACTAGGTTCAACAGACAATATATGTTCTTCGTCAACTGTCTAGGTAGTGAATCTTCATTGACTAAGGTGAATGAAATATGTATTACATATTCTTAAGCACCATCTACCTAAACGGGTGATGTCGTCTGGAGTAATAGAAGGTTGAAAGAAGGCTAGAAGTGGTTAAGACAAGACATAGCATCAGTTCACGAAGACACTAACTGGTGAACTGAACCATTTAAATGGTTACAAACTATACGATTGGGGTCCGAGTGTGATTTTTGTAACCCGAAATCGAAGGTGTTGGATGACTTGGTTCAGAATGGCGGAGATGCATCTACTCATTATCTGTATCTTAGATCATGTGTGTTAAACCTCTCTTATAGTGTTTTTCTTTTTCTAACTCATCTTTTCTACTACCTCTAATACTGTTACTACTCTGATTTTTCTTGATAATTTCATCTTACTGTGTTAATATCGTGTGGCCACTTGAGACAGTGTACATGTGGAAGGTCTCATGTTGCGTATGACTATAAATATCAGAAAGATAGGTTATATAAATAACACAATCATATACTGCATACACGAAACAATCAGAATAGTATGATAGGAGTATGGTATAAGTAAATGTTGTTATATAGGACACATCCAGATTCTTTTGAGTAGTTGGTACTTCTGTTACGTTTCTCGTTATAAACGGATACATGTTATCAATAAAAATATCAAATTACCATTATGTGATGTTGGTACTCCAACACTCTAAAACCATAAAGTTTTGGAAGCCTGGAAGCTGGATGTTTTTTTCTTGATACCACTTTCCAAGGTATAGCTGAAGTCTGTCAGGCTACTAAGTATCTAAATATGAGACGGTAATCCCTTTGAAGTTCATCAGTACCACAACTCCTGCGTTGTTGCACCTAATTTTGATGAAATTCCGTCATGAATATTAGATCATAGTTTGTCTGCTGTCAACCTACACCAAACTGTGCAGTCAGTAGGGAAATGTCTATCTGTCTAGTGTGACAGTACGCTTTGCCCCACTTTATATGTGAGAAACATGTAACAAACGTACAAATCTTAAATATCTAATTGTGTTACCCGGACATTGATCACGTACATAATAACCAATAGGTGATTTGATGCTAAATGCAAAGTATAATGTGAAAATGGCATGTAAGTAGGTGGATTAGGTTGTGGCATTTGATGAAGCTATTAACTAATGATCCACTATATTTGGAGGAAGATGTCTCTTGTTTGAATCCGTGAAATAACTGTTATCCAATCCTGGAGACTTTGGATGATGGATTTAAAAATAGATGACAATCAGTACACATATACTTAGTCGAAAGTACTTTAAATCGTTCATATAGTGTGATATTTTTTACTTGCTAATCAAACCAGTCTTCCTTGATATCTTCCTCTGAAGGAGAGTTTTCTATACCGACGACCAACAATATCTTTACGTCTTTGGTTTTTCTCCTGTTAGTTTACTCTTACGTGCTGAGAATTGAGGGTAACATTTAACTGATCAGCATGACATGAGGAAAATAAGAAAATACTTGTATAGTTATATATATAATAGCACTCACTTCATCTGGTGATATAAATGACCAACCTCCTTGTTCAACAAATCCTTCCGGATCATCAAGAATAGTTTTCATTAGTTTGGGCCAATTAAGTGATTTTGACGCTTCGGCATAGAAGATATCACACGATCTATGATGCATATGAATATTTTTTGTTAATAAGATAAATGATATTTCTTGCATCAATTTTCTGCATGAATATTAAACTATCCATTCATAATTAAACGATAATTAATAAGTAAACGGTTTACATTCGTTTGTTGAACTACATTTCTTTACAGAAAAAGAAATCATCGTTGAAAATAAAACACCGTTAAATGTAGCTGGTTTACAAACAATGAATTGTAAGTTGAAATACTAGAATTTCAACTAACAAGTCCGGTCAGGTTTCAACTACGTTTTACTTTGATTTGATCAATCGAGTAGTGTTATTTGCATCCATATATCGAGTAAATAAGTTACAATACAGTTACCAGTTACTGGATTATCTTTTTATTCTAGGAAAATAGAAGTGAGATAGTCAGACAACAATTTAAATATGGGCGCACGCGACTAGTCAAAAGTTGAGCTGTTTAATAAGGAACGAGAAACGCCTTTGGTTGAATATGTGGCTTAAATATCTAAGGGATATATATATATATATATATATATATATATATATATATATATGAGCGTATATATATATCTCGACTTGGTTTAAAACTTTTCCCACTCAGGTAACCGGTTCGAGTTTACGTAAACAGAGCTTGTATATCAGTACCAGAACCAGACATCATACACCATAGCAAATACACACCATTTACAATACGAATTAGCTTAATCGAGCTGTACTACAGCACCTTAATGGTTAGATTGAAGCGTCAACCATATCTCATAATGCTTACATAAATGATAAACCCACCGGTGTTACAAAAATATACATTATTAGTAACATTTTACGTCACCCATTGTTAATATTGAGGACTGAATTCCGATTAGTTTTCATTGGCATATCTCTATTCTGTGTAACTTGCTTCGATATAGCCATTCTATAATATGTTTTATAGAACAGATGAATTGTTCCTATCTTACTTGTTGAACAAGTTAGTACATCAATGGGTGGTGCGTTCAATGTCTCAAACGAATGAGACCGAATTTGAGTACCATAGTGAATATCAGCACTGAGTTACAAATGTATCCAGCTGGTGAGCCCAAAATAAGAGGGAAAGTGATGTTTAGATTATATACAGCTATACAGTTTATGAGTGCTAAAGAGACCTCAGGTTATTTACTTTTTGCTATTAAATGTTAGTTCTTTTTTCGAAGGGTAATCTCAATACCACTTCCTTAATTTATATTCCCGTAAAAACCTTTGCTGTTATCTGATAGGTTGCTATTGCCTTTAGTTTACTAACTTTGAAGATCGTTGCAGGTTTCTACATAAACAGGGCTATTCCTTCCCAATTTTTAACTTCTGTAAAAAGTATGAAATTGTTCTGAAAGTCTCGTACTCTCTGTTAGTGTGGATTACTAATGTTGAAATGTTTTTATGTGGCAGACGTCCAATTTATACAAGTTGTAATTAATTGCGTCGTATTTGGAAGAATCCTCAATCGTTTGTAAAAGAATTTACCGTAGGTCAACTGGAAACTCCTTAATATATAATCATCTTATCAAGATTTAACAATTCGCAGTACACAAATTAAAAATGTACGCAAGTCAATAAAATCACTTAAAAATTACGACTTACAGTAACCATTCTTTAACCAGTTCCAAAGCAGTACTCGGTATTGAATTAATCATCGCTGGTTTTTTATGATAATCTTTAAATACAAACACCATATCAAATGTACGAATCGATAAGCTGACACGTTCCAGCATGACAAATTCAACTTCATCCAATGTAACCACGAATGCAGGTAATTCAACAACACTTATTAATGCACTACTTGTAGGCATCAGTAGTACAGTTGATCTACAACGAAAAAAGTAGTGAAAACAACAGCGATAATAAAAGGAACAATTAGATTTTCAGGATTATCAGAATAATGTCATTTGAACACTTTTCCTGATCGAGTGTAGACGTCATGTGATTTTTAAGAAATGTTAACTATGGATAGCCACCTTCATACACAACGTAAAATCTGGCAAATATGTACACACCATATCAGCACAGAGATAAAATTATGAAGACAAATCCCAGTGTATCAATAGCATCAGTGATATTAAAACGATTAGACAGAGATACTATGGCTTTAAGGTCATGAATTCGAGAGTTAAAAGACAACAGAATTTCAAAACTCAAAAGGTGAATGTATCGGTCAAATAGTTGAAACTTTCGCATTACGCTAAACAGTACGATTATGTATGATTCCGATAGATGACTTATCAAAAGAAATTCCAATTCGTCGGGGAAAGTAAATTTTGCATGAAATTTCAGTTCTATGTGTCATAAGACGGTGTGTTTGATGGCGAACTCTATCTAATAAAAGTGGTAAGGTGAAAAGACATGTAGAATAAATTATTAACATAAACAAACGAGCCAAGGCACAGTAGGAAAATGACATATCCCGTAAACACTAGGATCATATATATAACCCAACAACCTACCGGAAAGGACATCCATGAAATCCAAGTTCACGGAATGGTGTTTCAAATTCTAGATCATATCGACGCGCTAAATTCTCAGATCTATCCACGAATGAACGAAATGCCATTTTAATTTGTTCTCTCATTTCACGTTCTCTTTGTTCTGCCTCTAAATCATCACGATCTTGCATACGAGAGTGAGTTTTACTCAAATCTGTGGTTAATTCACCAACTTCTGTATAGAACTGGATATCGGTATGCTTTTTCTTGCCATACATAATTGCATTCTACAGATTTAAGGGAAAAGAAAGAAAAGTCGAAACTTATTTCATACTAAAAATAAGTATTTAAATAGTAGAGGTGTTTAGAATTGAGTTAAACAACCTAATTACCAAGGAGTAGTAGTATAGGTGTATACTCTTTGCTGTAAAGTCTATTTTATGACATGATATTACCTGACTATCAGAGTCGAATTCAGAAGTCTGTCCCAGTGGTTGGATGTAAAGTGCTTTTGAAGACTAAGAAAACACTTTTATTCAGTGAATAAAAACCCAGAAATTATCGCCAGATGGCTATGAATAGTAAGTACTTTCAAATATAATATGGTTATGAATAATTAGTTTATGTGTGAAATATTTGTGCTACGTACAATAAAACTGTGATGCTGAGCTAGATTCCTTTTCATTAAAAAATATCTAAAGATGAAGTTGTTGTCAGTAACCAGTTGGAAAGTGAAGCGAATCAACTTCCAGAGTACAAATTACTCAGAAAAAGATATAACCAGAATTACTGGTGAAAGATTACTCACAACCCTACATCTATAATCATAAATGCAGTAAAAAGTAAACCGTTAGAGACAGGTGACATGTAGGAGTAACAACTGTAAGAATATTCCTTGATAAATTAAAAGCACGAAACTGGTTACTACAAACAGATCATTTGAAATGACGACTTCAAACAATCGTAAAAGTACCTGTTGACATACCTTTAAATGAAAATGCAGTAAAATAATCATTTCTCCATCACACGGTTGATAGAATGCATGTTTAATATTATTATACAGAATATCAACTTGATCGCCTCGAACTGAAGTGAAACGGAAACCGTTTGAATGAGCCTCTAGCGTACCTAACGAAAAATAGGTAAATATGGACGACATGTAAATGATGGTAACGATAATAACAAGCAATATTCCATGTTCATCATTTTGTCAATTCTTTTGACAGTAGAGCACTATACATCATTCAAAACTACGTACGGTAATTTACTTGGATTGGTACTTAATATCAATTACCCTTTCCGATCAACAAATAGCACATAGAAATAGCAACTTAGTAAACCATGTAATAAGGGTTATATAAATATTTTAAAATACCCATAATACTACAAACAAGTTAAGAGAAGAGCACATTCATTAGGTTGAATAATTTTTAAGAGTTTGGGAAACTGCTCAAACACATACATGGATACATACATACAGTGATACAAATATAGTAACAAATACCTGTTATTCTTTTCGATGCAACATTAGGACGAATGTATAAATCTTTCAAACGAAAAGAGCCTTTAGCGTGATCTACAACCAAGTCATCTTGTTCTACAAGATTTGCACGTTCTTTCTCTTCCGCTTCACGTGATCGAAAACGCTTCAGTACCTCTTTAATTATACGATAAGCATTATTTAAATTGGTCGATGGTATACTAGCTTCACCATGTCGACGTACGTTTGAAGCACGATAAGTCATCTCTTTTACATAGGTTGATTCAGGACTCTAAAACAGAATTAAGTTGTACAGGGAAAATTTTTTAATGTAATTAACGTAAAAATACTGATCTCAAAAACTACGCAGGTTTTGAATTGTATAAACAGATAGGTCGGTAAAAAGCCCTCTGATTGTTTTAACACTAAATAGGTTGGGGAAGTTTCGGACTTAAGATCAGCTAGCTGACAATAACAATGCTGGAACTCAGTCAGTTATATACAACCTAGAACCTGGTACATGTGTATCAAGTTTATTAACACAGTGATATGAAATTGTCAAGGTGAATCCCAACGTAGTAGAAATAGTATAGATATTAATAATAATAGATCAGATTAGGTGTTGACGAAAAAATTCCAGAAAATATGAATTTGTGAAATAAAGTTTTATAGATTAAGAAACTCAGTTTCTAAGAGGAGACAAAGAATGAGCGCGCCTTCACCATTGCAAACGATTCCGATCAATGTCACCTAAATTTTCTGACTGTTGTTTACCATAATCATGTGAACCACAATCAGATGATAGTCTGCACCTACCTACATGGTTCAGTTCAAGTCAGTATTTTCATGGACTGATGCCATGTTTGGAACTTATAAATCACATTTTGAATGATTAACAAATATTTTTGCTGTACTAAACATGAAAAACAAGACTAAGTAAATGAGTGTAACTATTAAAACGAGATAAAAATTAAGAGAAGAAACTTCATTCTTCAAAGAGTTTATAGAAAACCTTAGTAATTTGTCGGCGTATTTATTCGTTACGTATTTTATTATCTAATGCGTTAGACCATTTCACTCACTTCGTTCAACATTTCCTTTAAATATAAACTAATATCATAAGCGCAGATGACTTAAATTTGACAAACTAGTCTTCCTCAAGGATTCACACTTGTATGGATTCAGTTGATAGTGGAAGATAGAAACTTTTTTTCAATCTATAGAAAAATAAACTAACTTGAAAACTGGCTGTATCTTTTGCACCAACTAATGCACCAGGATGATGGAAATTTATACGTAAATATGTATAGTCAGCTTCAATAGACGTAGAGACATTCTTTATTGTGCTGATGTGAAATGGTGTTGGAAGTCCGAAAATTGGCAAAATAACAGTTTCATATTTCTTATCTATAAAGTAAGGGACAAAAGGAAGATGGAGTGAAAAGAAAATCACGATGAAAGTGAATCATCTACAATTTAAATCAATTTATATAAGTGTATGTACTACTGATTACTTTACAGAATTCGGCTACATAATTTATTTGCCTGTGTTAATCGAGTACCAAAACCTGTGATGAGTTTGAAGTGGATAAAGTAAATTGCATTCATCAGGTGATAAAGTTCCACTAGAACAGTTAGGATTTCGAAAATATAAAACATATCACGATATTAATGTATTATTACTGACAGAGACATACAATCACTCTTCATTAGAGTTGGTGCCGATGTTGTCAAGACAACAGCATTGAAGAACTAATCTGGACGAAAGCTAAAACAGATACCTGGCAAGGAATTGTATATTAAAGTGTCGGCCAAATAAATTCGAAAACTGGAGAATATCAGTCTGTCACAAACTTAAGAATTCTATATCAGGGAAATGATTAAGTTAATGCACTTTAATCGAAGTCAGTCACAACATGGAACCAGACACATATACGCATCAGTTTGAGTTAGCATACATCAATAACACAAGATCAACACCAAATTCATAGAAGCAATTACTTTAATCGTAGTAATATACACACAAAAGGATTGTATATGAGGATATAGTACAGGAAAAAAGATATGAGCAAATTTTATTCTAAGAGTTTAAAGGAAGACAATGAGTGTATACACCTACGCCATTGTGATCGATTCTCAGTCACATCAACCAGATTCTCCAACCATTGGTTACGATAATCACGCGGACGCCAACCAAGTAGTCTGCATCTACTAACACGGTTATCAGTGTCCAGGCATGCGTAATACGTGACCCAATCATCTTAGTCGATGAAGACTCACAATCTCATCAACTGATCTACCATCATTCTCTAATACCCTGTGTCTAACCTCACTATTATTTACCCAGTGATCCCAGCAGATGTGAGCTATATTTCTAACACAAGTGACTTACGAGTATCCCTTACCCTAAACGGTCATGTTTCGCAACCGTAAAGTAAAACAGAACGAACTGTTGAGCAGTACAGACCGACCTCTTGCCTTTGCTATACGCGACGTAAGTTGGCAAAAGCCAAACGAGCATTTCGATTCCTTGCAGAGATTTCGTCAGACACCAACCCATTAGGGCTTATCAGACTTCCAAGATAAGTGAAGTTGTCGACGCGTTCCACTACTTCACACTCCCTTTGCTTAGTTCAGGTGTTGACGCAGGCCAGACTTCTTAATTCCTGCACTAGAATTGTTGGTCATGATGAACTTGAGGAAGATGTTAAAAGAAGTTTAGAGTTGAAATTCGACGGAGAAATAATACGGATTAAAGAGAGATTGAGTATGAATACAGTGGTCTTGAGTGCTGTTAGAGGTATGAGGGTGGTTATCATTTCCCAGTTCCCCACATTGTGGAAGGGTTTTTCTAGAGGTACCTTAAAATGAAATTGTGTTAGAATTGGTCTTAGTAACCTAAGAGCGTGACCGCAGTGCCCAAGGGACAACTTCTTGAGGTTGGTCACACACGACCTTTTTGTAATTTTCGTGTCAGCTCCGTACTTGTTGGGACCTTAACACCGGAGAGGGAAATCCGTGGAATAAGGCGAGGTGTGAATTTTCAGGGTCAAAATTTTGTAACACAACATGCATCAATCAAATCATACTTGACGGATAAGCTTTGGAGGATGTAGGAACCTTTACATATCTGGGCAGCATCATTGATGAACGCGGTGGATCTGATGCAGATGTGAAGGCGCGGATCGGCAAAGCAAGAGTAGCATATTTACAACTGAAGAACATCTGGAACTGAAAAAAACTGTCTGTCAACCAACATCAAATTCGGAATTTTCAATACAAATGTTAAGACAGTTCTACTATATGGGGCGGAAACTTGGAGAACTACGAAAGTCAACATCCAGATGACACAAGTGTTTATTAACAGTTGTCTATGCAAAATACTTCGGATCCGTTGGCAAGACACTATCAGCAACAACCTACTGTGGGAGAGAACAAACCAGATTGCAGTGGAGGAAGAAATCAGGAAGAAGCACTGGAAGTGAATAGGATATATATTGGTGAAAGCACCCAAGTGTTTCACAAGGCAAACACTCACTTGGAATCCTCAAGGCCAAAGGAGAAGTAGAAGACCAAAGAATACATTACACTGAGACAGAAATGAGGAAAATGAACAACAATTGGAAAGAAAGGTTCAGCACACAGTGGGCTGGAGAATGCTGGTCGGCGGCCTATGTTCTATTGAGGGTAACAGGAGTAAGTTTTCTAACCTCATTCTTCCTCGTAGGAAGGCAGCATCGCTGTTATGCTGGTTGTCTGATAGAAACACCTTACTGCCGTCACATCTCCGTACATTCAGTAGTACGACTTCACCCTCGGGTTTGTTGGTTTTAGTCTTACGGCTCTTCAACCTGTCTGGCATGGTAGTATAGTGTCTGTTACTATATTAAGCCCATATAACTTATTTTAGCTTCTAAACAGGCCAAATTATCGATTCTTCTTGAGTCATGTTTTGACCTTTTGGACTATTTACTTATCAATCCTGACTGCTTTTATATGAGTATATGTGTGTGTACATCTTATCCTACTCGTCACATGTCTGTAGCTTATTTTTGTGTGACGATAGATATTGATTAACGCTTAATTAAATCGGGTCGGCTTTCTCCACCGCGCACTATTTCGCTTTGCTTTCGCTTCTTCACATCATTCGATGCGATTCACTGATTATCTATTCCAATCAACGAGTGTACAAAATATATGTATTCGAACATCCATTCTCGTATTTGACGTATTTATTTTCGTTACTCACCAACGCCAGTTAGGTCGATAATTTCTATATCTATTTTGACAAAAATCACTCATACGATATAACTGGAGTCAGATCCCGGGACACTAAAGTAGTGAGCCCGTCGACAACATCATCCGACCTAATTGTAGACAAAATGAAGGGCCCCACAGTAGAACCCTGAGGAACGAATGTTCCAGATATTATAGCTCGATTGGTTTATTACGATAGACAAGCCCGACCACCACGTCAAGGTAGCAGCAGCAATCGCAGCCTACCGTATATTAGTATTTTAAACAATCAAAGCATTTTTAGTTAATAAAGTTGTGACCAATTACGCGAACACTATGTTATCATACTGTGTTGGTGATATGGAGTATTGGAGCGAAACTTACCAACAAATAGTCGAAGTTTACGAACATCATCTTCCTTAGGCATTTGACCAGCCCCTTTATAAGCAATGCTAGATTTCATTTTAGTGTCTAAATTAGTATCAGTTTTCAATCCTGTTAAACGATTTGTAGAACTTGTTACAAGTTCTTGAAATAGATCTCGCCGGCGGCTCATACGTTTCTCTTCAGCAGTTTGTTCATTCTAAGAAAAAAAAGTGAAGGAGGGAGGCAACAAAATAGTTATTCAGTTTATATAATCGGAAAGGGCATGAACAAGTTATCCATCCTAAATAACAAATGATTTTTGCTCAATATTACGAATACATTGAAAGGAAGTTTGCAGAGGATTACAAATTTAAATATTATGTGCTTAGTGCGAACCTTGAAGATCCTTGTTTACATTTATGTCCAGATTTTTGGCAAGAACAGTCGAGTAGTCCCAAATTAACACAACACAGTCGTATATTATTCGGTATTTTTAAATACATTTCTATCTGGGATCAAATACTGTGACGAATTAAACAATTTTCTTTTCATACGGCTAAAAAAATTTCGCTAGATGAATGCGGACTCGAAACCGGAGACTGGTTCACAGACTAATAATCTATCTGTTATATAAGCAGATCTAGGCAAACTAATGTATTATTATATTATACTAAACTACACTATACATAGTATATATACATATATTTGGGTATGACAATCTATTCGTTTTAAAACTATTTAGTCTCGAAGAAAACAGATAGGTGGCTACCTGATTATAAAATATATACAAAAACGGCGATATTACATATCAAATTATTATCAATCACATGTAAATAACAATTTTAAACAAATGAAAAAACACTAGAAATATTTCATAATCGTCGCCTACTTATTCGGCTTGCTTAACAGGGAGATACAGATCAATGTACTTGATTTCAAGCCACATTTTGAATGTGAATGAGATCTAGTAATACTAGCCGGTTGCCCAAAACTGAAGTAAATTATGATGATATATTTATTTGAACATATATATAAGTAAAAAGAGGCACCGAATACATATGCGCCACACAAGTCACTTGATTTGTGTGTGGACTACGATACTGCCCGGACGCCCAAACCAAACCAAGCGGTTTTCTTATAATGCTACACCCACAGCCTTTAACCAAGAGGTCTGGTACACAAGGAAGTAGAGCAACGTCAGGAGATGCAGTCTCATGGTTACCAGTGACCAATAATCGGTTCATACGTATTTCTCAGCACCCGAATACCCTGATACGGCAAAGGGTGGGGAGAAATCGTTCTCCCCCCTAAAATCCTCTCACATGATCACGAGCATGTAACCACTGCTAGAAAAATCTCATTCATCACCTCGTGGTGAGGGTGTTGTTTACAAAATTGAGGACGAAAAGTGAATTTACGGCGCTTAAATATGGTTTGTGGATACAGAGGATCTACCTAGAGAAGTTGGAAAATCCTGGTTCTAAACCAACGGTGAACTTGGGCCCCAGGATCCTGAAGTAACAAGCCGCGCATAAAACTATTCTTAGTCACCGGCTACCATGGGATTGCATCTGATAACTTTGCTTTACTGCCTTGTCTATTAGATCTTTAAGTCAAAGGCTCAGGGAGTGGCCACCTAAGAAGAATACTTCGGGTTTTGGCACCCGGGCAGTATCTCGAACCACACGCAAATTTTATGATAACTATTTTGTGTGTCTGATATATATTTTTGTGCCCTTTTGTGCTAATGTTTGTGTTTAAATAAATAAATAACACAAACATCACAATGACGATTGAACAGTATCTACCGTATATCTAAACTGATTATTAATTAGTACTACCATTATCAATATTATTACTATTATTTAAAATGGACAAGTCAGAACACCATTTCGGACAATGAATGAGAGTATGGTTCATCTTTTGTTTAACATTAACAACAAAGATATCAAAAAATCGAAGATAATTAGTCGTTACATAAGCGTAGTGTATGTAAGATTTCACGCAGCCTTGAATTCTTTTACGGATATGCAACTCTAGCAAATTGTTACCATCATGCATGAAATAAATTAATCACTACCTACTCGAGTTTTCTGTTCAATAATAGCACGACGATGTCCGCGACCCAATATTTCTTGTGCAGCATTTACACCAGCACTGCCATCACCATTTGGGATAGATTGTTTTTTAGAAATAGCACCTGCACTAGTACCATTTGCTGAACGTGCGCTCTGTGGATTTCTATTGCTAGTGTCTCTTTTTCCAGCATTTCTAGTTTCTTCTTCGTCCTCTTCCTCATCCTCTTCCTCTTCCTCTTTTATATACAAGCTGATTGATTTCGGTCGACGTTTTGCAGTCAAAGTATACACTAAATTCTCACCGGTATTTCCAACACCAACAGCTAGCACATCACCTAACCAAAGTGCATAATTTTTCTCCGCTTGAGATTTACCAAGACTATTTATTAAATTCTAGGAGAAAAAAACAAGCAAACAAACAGGTAAAACAACACAAAACATAAAGAAAGAGATTGGAATTATTCCATTAATTACGACTAATAGGTTTGATCAAATGCATAAAAACATGTTATATTGTTGATTGTCGGTGTAGACCACAATTATATACTAAAAGTAGTTAACAAAAATAGTAGTAATGTAATTTACTTAGTATTCAACTACCATTATAAAGATTGTATGAAGATTAGTGACACACCTTGTAACAATGATCACGGAAGATAAGTTGTGTATGAGAAATATCAATGTTTATTGGGAGAAAAAACAAGCTTTATGTGAGCTTTCGTTCTGTAGCTAGATATTTTATCCATCTCTCACTTATCAGCTTATTTTTAAATATTTGTTCTGTTATTACACTATGCTCGCTTATTATATATACAACAGTTTTCTAAATGTTTTCTTAAAGTCACTGTTGAACATAAAGTTTGAGACATTAGACGGACGAGGGTGATTGCTTATTTCATGTGAAATACATCAATCTTTTCCCTAGATGTCAGTTAAAATTCATCATATAAACGCATCTGTAATAAACATTTATAACCTTATATATCAGAACCTTGAACAATTATTATTATGCACTTGAATATATTCAAAGAATGACACGAAAATAGATATATCAATACAGAATATATATAATCAGACAACTGTCTACAGATTAGCGTATCTCCCCTTATAAATGTAATTTATTGCTCCAGGAATGGCCTGCGTCAACACCTGAACTAAGCAGGGTTACAAAAAACCAATGGATTTCTTCTAAGTCTATTGCGCTGATGGATTCTCGTAAACTCATCCCGTCAGGCTCTGAACACGACGAAGAGTTAAAGCAAATCAAATCTAGGTTAACTAAAAGTCTACGGAACGATTATAAGCAGTGGTGGGCAACGAAAGCAAAAGAAATGGAAAAGACGGCAGCTGCAGGTCACACCAGACAACTCTTCGGACTAATAAAAGAAACAGGAATTGAGAAGTCTGGCCTGCGTCAACACCTGAACTAAGCAAAGGGAGTGTGAAGTAGTGGAACGCGTCGACAACTTCACTTATCTTGGAAGTCTGATAAGCCCTAATGGGTTGGTGTCTGACGAAATCTCTGCAAGGAATCGAAATGCTCGTTTGGCTTTTGCCAACTTACGTCGCGTATAGCAAAGGCAAGAGGTCGGTCTGTACTGCTCAACAGTTCGTTCTGTTTTACTTTACGGTTGCGAAACATGACCGTTTAGGGTAAGGGATACTCGTAAGTCACTTGTGTTAGAAATATAGCTCACATCTGCTGGGATCACTGGGTAAATAATAGTGAGGTTAGACACAGGGTATTAGAGAATGATGGTAGATCAGTTGATGAGATTGTGAGTCTTCATCGACTAAGATGATTGGGTCACGTATTACGCATGCCTGGACACCGATTACCACGATGCGCAATGCTGACTAGTGTCGGGGATGGTTGGAAGAGAGTTAGGGGCTGCCAAACCAAAACGTGGCATCAGTGCTTGAAGTCACTAACTTCTAGTCTTAACCGTGTTAGTAGATGCAGACTACTTGGTTGGCGTCCGCGTGATTATCGTAACCAATGATTGGAGAATCTGGTTGATGTGGCTGAGAATCGATCACAATGGCGTAGGTGTATACACTTTTTGTCTCCTCATAAACAATCTTTGTCTATATAAATTACTGCTACTGAAGTAACTGCTTCTATGAATTTGGTGTTGATCTTATTGTGCTAATGATGTATGGCAATTTAGACTGATGCGAATATGTGCCTGGTTCTACGTTGTAGCTGACTGAGGGGAGTCCTATAGTGTTCCTTGTCAAAGTCTCTAGAGGTCCGGAAACGCAAGAAGACATTGTATCCACTTGGTGTTGAATAGGAACTCCACAGAAACATATAGAAAGTGCAGACGCGTGTCATGGCTTGGATTGAATGCACTGATAATATATTCCGCATGGTTCCAGAAGTTTCCAGAAGTTCAAGATGGTGTACGACTATAAATACACATGTTTTTTTGTACATGAGCTAACCTCGAAGTAAAGCTTTTACTTGCAGTTCGCACCTTCTGTCTGTTGTACCAGTCGACGTGTATAAGTAGTTGGAATTATAGGAATGGGTTTGGAAGATAATTAAGGGGTATCAGCACCAATATTTATCAATAATCAATCAAAACCAGCCAACTAGTCAGAGCTACGAACAGCAAGAAAAACCATGGTTTAGGATTTGACAACGTTGATTACTAACTCATCTTAGTGTTTAGTGACATATCAAGCCCTCATGGGTTATTCTAGCTTCCGAACAGACCTATTTATTCATTAAAGTCACATTTTGACCATGCTAATTACTCGCTTACTAACCGTGGCTGTTTTTAGATGAACGTATGTGTATGTATTGCTTGTCCCACTCATCATGTGTCTGTAACTTATTTTTTTCCCGACTGTAATTATCGAGTCGTGCTTGGACAAATCGAGTTGGTTCACTCGCCTTTTCCGCTCCGCTTCTTATTTTGAATGCCTGTCTGGATAAGCGAATGTTTAAAATAAGTTCCTCCGACACAACCCGTATCTGTTTTTTTATTACCACCGTCAAACGAACGGGAATAGCCTAGATAATATAAGTAGTTAAATGGGAGATTTGTTCATAGCATATTTATACGTTTATCTAAATTGGAGCCAGATCAGCGGGACACAAAGAATCTTACCATGCTTTACTAAAAACACCACGAGAAAAAGGCGAAACGATGTGAAACAGAGAGATTTATCAAAATTACTCTATCATATTAATAGGATTAAAAAACTGAGATGACACTATAGTGTTCAGATGACATTTGGCGAATACTTAAGCGACCTCGAGAAACTCCAGTCATAGTGAATTGTAAATAAAGTTATGAATCAATATGAGGGATCAGGAGTTTAGGTTAGGAATTAAATGTTAAGTTTTCATAACGAAATAACATTAGTTATAATACCAGACTGCTATTTAGTTTTGAGGACAAATTCATTTTGCGCTAAATCCAAGATGTACTAACTGAAATATCCTGGGTTTGTCCACAAATCATAGTCCCACTAAATTACTTACAGAAAACAAAGAACGGGAACAGGATAATGATGGTGCTACAAAATATCCTTCCGTTTTAGGTTAAACTGACTGGAAGATTAGATTTCAAAAGCATCTTGATTTGACTGTATTACGACATTGTTTCAGTGCTAGTTAAAGTCGACAAGACAATTATTGGATAACAAATAAGCAAGATTATCGAAGTTGTGTTTTCTGAGTCAGATTGTTTGGTGGTCAAAATTTCACTACCCTTCTAGATATTAAATCAATAAGACGAATGTATGGTAGCGTAAAAACTGCTGAACATTCATTGATATAACCAAACTAGATGAATGAGAAGCTATCAGTAAACTTTCAGTCTTTAGGTGATGAGATCAGTTTCGTGCACCTTGGCAATCAATCATTAAATTTGATATGATTGTGTAATAATATAAAATAAATTTAATTTGGTGAAAGTTAACAAACAAAATACAACAACACATGAAAATCTATTTTATGATGGGATGCGCACACATATAATTAGGCACAAATTTACTTTAAACAACCAACCTGGAAGCCTAAATTGAAATTTAGTGTCATTCCTCGACGAAATGTTGATGCAGATTTAGGTGATAACAGTAAATTACTGTCTCGAAATTCAATCCCCGTTACAAATCTAGAGAAAATTGAACACAGTGTAAAAAGGTACCACTAAACTATCAAAAGATTTATAGGTATCATTACCAAGTTTTGATTTGATAATTTTGAATAAATTGAGCATTGGGTAGATTGCTATAAATAAATAATATATTTGTAATATCCCAATGAGTAGAAAAATTAGATTTTCTGATGTTTCGTGACTTAGTGTAAGCCACTTCTTCAGAGAATACATAACCAAATTAACCATAATCCAAGTTTAAATAGTACAACGGAACAATCCAAGAATAATTAGGTGATCAATCAAAAACAGGTCTGAATAAATCAATGTCACGTCATTTCATTGCGGTCAAGGTGATTTTTCTACTCATTGGGATATTACAAATATATTATTTATTTATCAAAAGATTTGTTTAGAAAATTCTTGTCAGCATTCATTATAACATGATAACTGTTATATCCTCGTGAAGATTAAACTACGAGTAATTTCTGAGAACCATTAATGGAGTAATATTACATATACATATTCTTATTGTATAACTATTCAGTAACTAGATTATATATATATCATTATTCCTCTTATTATAAGCTTCATTTTGACTCAGATTATTATTATACGATTTACTGTTCTTAAATTATGTTCAGTTAATTAATTACTGTCTCCCGCGTTCATAGACATATTTTGCCTTCACCTTGTATGGATATTATTTCCTATTTTATGGTGTGATGCGGTCTGTTTGGTTGGTATATAAACCAAGTATGTTTGAAATAAATGATTCGCATAGTGGAAGCTGTTATTGATGTTCTGGACTCAACTGGACAGGCTAGGCGAGCAAAGGCCCCCACATGCCCTGATACGGCCGAGAGTGGGGAGAGTCAGTTCTCCCTCTCGAAATACTCTCACAGCCACGCGCATACAACCACTGCCAGGGAAGTCCTACTCACTGCCTTCTCGTGGCACCGCTGTTTACGAAATTGACAGGACGAAAATCGAATGTCCGGAGTTTTAACCGGATTGGTGAACACAGGGAGTCCACCTAGGGGAGTTGGGAAACCTTGATTCCAAACCAAAGGTGCACATGGGCTCCAGGATGAGCCTAAGAAACAAATGGCGTATGAACCAATTATTGTTCGCCGGTTACCATGAGACTGAATCTCCTGACGTTGCTCTACTTCCTTGTGGATCAGACCTCTAGATCAAAGGCTCCGGATATGGCCCCTTAAGAAAACCACCTGCTTCGGTTTGGGTACCCGGGCAGTATCACAGCCCTGACACAAATCACATGACATTTGTGTGGTGCATAAGTATCTGGTGCCCCCATGTACCAATACCTATGTGTTCAAATGAATAAATAATTCAAAAACAACAGGGAAGTGGTGAATGAGAACATAAATAATCGCTCATCATACCTGAAAGGTAACAGATATACTGAGTTGTAGATTGTACATTTGGCACAAAAGTCGACTATACCCCATGATAGCTAATACTTAGCAAGTAAACGATTATTTACTCCCGTTTGAATAACACTTACATTTATTTACCCAACTATTCAATCTGAAGTAAATACAGAGAACAAACCTGTAGCTTAGTTTCTAAAGTTTAATACTTCAATTAATGAACCCATCAGTCAGTCAGCTACAACGTAGAACCAGGCACATATTCGCATCAGTCTAAATTGCCATACATCATTAGCACAATAAGATCAACACCAAATTCATAGAAGCAGTTACTTCAGTAGCAGTAATTTATATAGACAAAGATTGTTTATGAGGAGACAAAAAGTGTATACACCTACGCCATTGTGATCGATTCTCAGCCACATCAACCAGATTCTCCAATCATTGGTTACGATAATCACGCGGACGCCAACCAAGTAGTCTGCATCTACTAACACGGTTAAGACTAGAAGTTAGTGACTTCAAGCACTGATGCCACGTTTTGGTTTGGCAGCCCCTAACTCTCTTCCAACCATCCCCGACACTAGTCAGCATTGCGCATCGTGGTAATCGGTGTCCAGGCATGCGTAATACGTGACCCAATCATCTTAGTCGATGAAGACTCACAATCTCATCAACTGATCTACCATCATTCTCTAATACCCTGTGTCTAACCTCACTATTATTTACCCAGTGATCCCAGCAGATGTGAGCTATATTTCTAACACAAGTGACTTACGAGTATCTTTGTAGGGGATTTTTGACGTGTTAGCTCTGTCCTTCAAAGGACCTTACCGCCGGAGACGGAAATCCGTGAGTTAAGGTGAGGCGTGACATTTTTAGTGTCGACCTTTTCTAACCCCTTACTTCCTTGTGAGAAAATAGCATCGCTGCGAATGCTGGCTGTCCGAGGGAGATACATTACTGCTGTCACTCCTCTACAGTCAGCAGTACAACTTCGCTCTCAGACCTTGAGTTGCTGCTTTTAGTCTTACCGTTCTCCAATCAACCTGCCTGGCATGGTAGAAACTGCAGGAACATATGTCCCAGCCAATATAGCTAGGTTGGGTCATCACGATAGGCAAGCCCGACCACCACGTCAAGGTAGCAGCCACGGTCAAGGATGTGTGTGGGCCCCCAAATGCCCTGGTACGGCCGAGAGTGGGGAGAGTCTACTCTCCCTCTCGAAATGCTCGCACATGGCCAGCGAATATATAGCCTCTGCCAGGGAAGTCCTACTCACTGCCTTCTCGTGGCGGGGGTGTTGTTTACGAAAGTGAGAGGACGAAAAGCGAATGTCCGGCGCTTTAACCGGGTTGGTGGACACGGAGGGTCCACCTAGGGGAGTTGGAAAACCCTGATTCCAAACCAATGGTGCACATGGGCTCCAGTATCCTGATGGAACGAATGGCGGACGAACCTGTCATTGGTCAACGGCTACCATGGGACTGCATCTCCTCACGATGCTCCATTGCCTTGTGGATCAGACCTTTTGGTCAAAGGCTCGGGGTGTGGCCCCCTAAGAAAACCACCTGCTTCGGTTTGGGCACCCGGGCAGTATCACAGCCCACACACACAAATAGTGTGGCGCATATGTACCTGGTGCCCTTTTGTACCCAATATATATGTGTTTAAATAAATAAATAAATAATGTGTGGGCAACGATACTGCCCGGATGCCCAAACCGAACCAGGCTGTTTTCTTAGGATGCCAAACCCAGAGGTCTGATCCACAAGGAAGTGGAGCAACGTCAGAAGATGCAGTCTCATGGTAACCGGTGAACAATAATTGGTTTCTACACCATTTGTTCCCTAGGGTCATCTTGGAGCGCGTGTGCACCATTGGTTTGGAATCAGGGTTGTCCAACTCCCCCAGGTGGACTCTCCATGTTCACCGACTCGGTCAAAGCTCTGGACATTCGGTTTTCGTCCTGTCAACTTCGTAAACAACACCGGTGCCGCGAGAAGTGAGTAGGAATTTTCTGACAGTAGTTGTGAGAGCAGTTCGAGAGGGAGAACGGACCTCTACCACCATCCGCCGTACCACGGAAAGAAGATGGATACGAATGAATAGAAAGACCTGTCTACTCGCCCAACTATTTTGCCCTATGGAAGAACTGAATGTTTACGAAAACACGTTCTGAAGAAAATTGACCATTCAGACGGGGGAGAACATAATCTTATGCCCCTCCTTACATCGAGTCGCACTAGTCTTTGTCCAGTTACACAGGAGAAAGTACGCAGTACAGCCTACAGGATACAACCATAGCATTTTTAAAGCTACAACAGGATTGTCACTATTTAAAGACTCTATTTCATTGAATTTTTCAGTAAACAGAACAACAGTGTTTGTTAACACTCAGCCACAGTCACCAAACAGTTAAATCTCCAAATCATCAGACAAAGAGCTAATGCAAGCAGTATATCTACGATAGTATCAGGTAAAACTGGGGAGTGAGGCACCATGATGTATACCATCAAATGTTACTAATCTCAACCATAGATCATCGAAAACTGTGACAACCATTAGTGATCAACAACAGACCTTAATAGGTTGACATAATTTTTGGCACGCCAATTTTACAGACTTGGTTTCCAAGTAGTTGTCAAGTAACAATCTTCAATACTACGATGTCACGAAACACTAGAATGTTTCTTATTTACCTCGCACTTATGAGGGTAAACAATCAAAGCCTGTTAATGTGTTAGTTTAGATTGTAATAGGGTTTATCTCAATGTATAACATTTGGGATTAGGTAGCAATTACCTACCCTAAAGGTAATAACAAGCTATGAGCGAAACAGATGAATTAGCTAATTGGTGCAAACAAGAGAACGTTAGCGATGCTCTCCCTTTAGGATATGGAAATCCAGTGTCAGCACGGCTGCTGTTTGCAAGATTTTCTATAGCTTTGATAGCGCATATCGGGTTTTAAATCGTTCATGACTGATCACTAAACAATATTACTAATTACACGATATTCTATACCAAAAAATCTACTGGTCACTTTTTTATGCACACAAAAAATCCATCACTTACTCTATCTGAGTCAATGACGTCCATGATTTGCTCTTTTAAATGTTTAGTGAAAAGATTGCATGTAATATCGCAAGCCTTTTTCAACAATATTAGTTCTGTTTCATCCTTGGTAGCTAGGATTTCACTGATGGAGTTAGAGATGTCAACGAGTTGAAATTTCTCCTCTTGCAAGGATGACATGAAAGATTCAGTTAACTCTGATGTGAATTTATCTTTCGCCAAATGACCCACTTTATTATTCTTTGCACCGGACTTGATACCGTCAACTAGTTTTTTTAGGCCTGCCTTATCTTTGTCAGTCTGCAGGAAATATAGCTTTACACCTAACTTACTGGGTTTCTTGGGATTAGAACGACTGTGTGATTGCCGAAACGACGGTTTTCCAAGGGATGTAGGAAATCCAACTTCTTTTTCCCGCACAACACAATCATAGACTGCTTATTGAATACAATTACAGTGTCTTGCAACTCATATCCAAAAAGCCACATCTATACATATGAAGAGTGAGGATACAAAATTTACGTGTAGTGATAAGGTTTTTCCGTATACACTGTCCACTTTTCCAGCTGGTACAACTATAGACTCTACATCATGAAGTTCACTATTGGGGTCCTTGAGAGATGAAATAATCAGTTATAAATCAACTAAGTCTTTACCTCCCAATCTGCATATAATTTAGATAACCTCTTCTCGAAAGAACCAATATCAAGGTTCAGAGCGCACATTGTAGCGCAACTCAGAAATCGAACGCGAGCGCAAGCTAAACGAGATCTACAATTTTCCAATCCGTGGTTGAAAAAATTATTATATAGGAACTGATGTTTTCTGCGTTTTGATGTTCAGATAAATGCTTTAATAAGTCCTGTAGTGTTCTATGATGTTTACTCATTTTTCACAGGCGAATAGTAATACTCTGCAGTGTTTACACTGCTAAGCTACGATGTCAGTTAGAGGACTTTATTTCAAGCCAAGTGATTAAATGGTTCAAATGGTTGTGGATGGAATAGAAGAAGCTCTCGTTTAAAAGGATTCCGTATCTGTTAGCAATGCATCACCAATACCTCCGGTCAAGGACCCAGGTATATTAACGATAAATGAGGAAAAGGATGTTGGTAAATGATAGTGTAGCTGTAAATAATTCCCCAAAATCAATAGCTTTCTAAGTGTTCGACATTGGATGCTGACCACGTTGTATAAGTGGACTTGTTTAACTGAAGGCTTTCGGTCATGCATCCGTACCAGATCACGTTTCAACTCGGCGTGGGACACTGCTCCTACGTTCACTAGTTAGCTTAGAATAAACGTTCCTCGATACATTGATAACGTATCAAATATATCTTTCCTACCTCTTCTCGTCTGACTTTTGATTTCCATTGGCCAAGAAGGTTTCGATTATAGAAGGTGCTACTGGTAGCTAATTGTAAAGTTAGAATAACCAGTCATATCCTCAGTAGTGAGCCTTACGTGATCTGGTACACCAAGCCAATAAACTGTGAGTCTGTTCCTTTTTGGAATATTATTATTCATTGTTATTCTTTATTTGACTTTTATATATTGTGATATACTTTTTTTCGCGAGTTTTACCGGATATATTCTGATTAAATATTTTACGTTCTTTATATTGCGGGCACGGAATCACGGACTCGTGCACACGATTCCTCGCGGTAGTTAAGGCGTTACCGCGTGAATTTAACAGGTACGTAACACCTAGTATGTTTACTAGTGATGTTCCGGAACCTTACGAAACTCTCAAACGGTCGATTTTAAAACGCGGAGACCTAACTGATCAACAACGGTTAGACCAACTCCTTAACAATATTGACCTGCAACATGGTTCTGCGACAGACATGTTGCTAAGAATGAGAGAGGTTATCGGCCAACGAACTTTCTATGATGGCCTATTCAGACAACTTTTCTTGTCTAAACTTCATCAACAGGTGCAAGCAGTTCTCGCCTCGTTTCAAAACAACGCCGTAGACGAGCTGGCTGCATCTGCCGACCAAATCCACTAGCGCCGAGGTCTTTTCCGCCAAAGAAAAACCTCAATCGACCCTGACTGACATAGCCGAACTATGTCACACACTTACACGATATCTTAGATTTCGTAATGACCGTAGTCGGTCAAAAACCCCGCGTAGAAGTATCTCACATAGGCGATCTGTCTCTCGTGGTCGAGAGACAGATAATCCCGACTGGTGCTGGTATCATAACCAGTACGGCAAGTCTTCCAGAAATTGCAGGAAACCCTGCAATTATCCGACCTCAAAATCGAATGACACGAAAAACAGTTCGGGAAACTTCCCAGCCGGCACGCGTTAACGGCAACCGTAGCCGGCGAACACAGCCGCCTCTTATATGTCACTGATGTGACGACGAAAGTTCGCTACCTCGTCGACACCGGCGCAGAAGTTAGCGTTCTTCCCGCGAACTCCAACGACAGACTTCAAGAGTCTGTTTTAAGTTTACAGGCGGCAAACGGAAAGCCGATCGTTACTTACGGTAAAAGGTACGTCTACCTTAACGTGGGTTTACGCAAACCCATACACTGGATTTTCGTGGTTGCAGATGTCTCTATGCCAATCATTGGTATAGACCTGTTACAATAACACATTCTACTCATCGACACACGCTCACGAAGGTTAATAGACAGAAACACTAAGTTATCTGTTTGCGTAACTCCTTTTTCTGGTTGCAGATTATCTCCAGTCACGATTAAGCACGCCATGGACCCCCGATATCAGTCATTACTCGACAAATACTCCGGGATATACCAACCGCAACCGAAATTGCCTTGTGCAACCAGCAATGTTACACATCACATCTCGACTACAGGACCACCTGTATTCTCGAAAGCCCGCCGACTCGCTCCCGAAAAACTTAGGTTAGCTAAAAACGAACTCGACCATATGATAAACTTAGGGATAATTCAACCATCAAATAGTCATTGATCATCTCCATTGCACATGGTCCCCAAAAGCGACAGCAATGATTGGCGTCCAACTGGTGATTATCGGCGTCTGAATGCTAATACCATTCCCGATCGTTACCCGTTGCCTCACATTCACGATTTGACAGCTACCTTGAAAGGTACAACTGTCTTTTCGAAAATCGACTTAGTTAAGGCTTATAACCAAATACCGATGGCAACTGACGACATTCCTAAGACCGCCATCATCACTCCTTTCGGTCTTTACGAATTCTTGCGAATGCTTTTTGGTTTAAGAAATGCGGCCCAAACCTTCCAAAGGTTTATAGACGACGTCTTTCGAGGTCTCAACTTCGTACATGCGTATGTTGATGACTGCCTCATAGCAAGTCCGGACAGAGAATCACATCTCCAGCATCTGGGCACTGTTTTCGGTCGACTCCAAAGTCATGGCATTACTGTCAACATACAGAAATGCCAAATCGGAACAACCTCTTTAGACTTCTTGGGACACATCATTGATGCTCAAGGCATCCGACCCCTTAGGAGCAAAGTGGCGGCCATTCTGGATTACTCAGAACCGACCACGATCAAGCAGTTGCGAACTTTTAAAGGCCTTGTAAGTTTCTACAGACGGTTCATACCTAAATGCACATCTCTTATGAAGCCGTTAACCGACCAACTTCGTGGAAATGCGAAACCAATTAGTTTAGACGACACAGTCCGTAAAGCATTCTCCACAGTTAAGGAACACATCGCTAAGGCAACCCTGCTTGCACATCAGGACACTCAAGCGCCCATTAGTATCTCCGTAGACGCATCCGACTCAGAAATCGGAGCAGTCTTACAACAATGGGTTAACAACTCTTGGCAACCCTTAGGATCTTTCTCGAGACGGTTGCTAGACACGAAATCTAGGTACAGCACGTTCGGTAGGGAACTCCTAGCTATGTATTGTGCTTTGAGGCATTTCCAACATTCCATCGAAGGAAGAGAATTCACGCTTTTTACCGATCACAAACCTCTTACCTTCTCTTTAAGTTCATCTTCTGACAAGTACTCACCGCGAGTCTCGACAACTGAACTACATTTCGCAGTTTACTTCAGACATACAACACATTTCTGGAGCTAACAATGTAGTCGCAGACGCCTTGTCTCAAATAAGTTCCTTGAACAGTTTCCAAGGAATCGACCTTCTTAAACTCGCTCAGCTTCAAAAAGAAGATATTGATCTTCAGCATGAGTTGTCCTCGACAACTCTTAAACTAAGTATTAAGCAGATGGGAACAGGTAAGGAAACCTTACTCTGTGACACATCTACAGGTAGGGATCGTCCAATAGTACCAAAACATTATCGACGCAACGTCTTCAATACGTTGCACAATCTTTCTCATCCAGGGTTCGTGCAACAATCAAGCTTATAGCCGAACGTTTTTGCTGGCCTGGCATGAATAAAGACATGAGGGAGTGGGCGCGCTCCTGTGTAAGCTGCCAGAAATCTAGGGTCATAAGACACAACAAATGTCCCTTAGGCTCTTTCAAAACCCCTGACGCTCGTTTCGACCACGTTCATCTAGACTTGGTAGGACCCTTACCCTATTCAAACGGATACTCATATCTCTTAACATGCGTAGACCGTTTCACTCGATGGCCAGAAGCAGTACCGATTAAGGACGTTACTGCTGAAACTGTGGCTCGCGCTTTCATCGAACGATGGGTTGCTAATTTCGGCTGCCCTTCAACCATCACTACGGACCGCGGACGCCAGTTCGAATCTGGACTTTTCCGTTGTCTGACCTCACTATTAGGAATCACTCGCTTCCGAACGACCGCCTACCACCCACAAGCAAACGGGTTGGTAGAATGTTTTCATAGACAACTTAAAGCTTCATTATCAGCTGCGAACGTTTCACAGTGGACAGACGCTCTTCCACTCGTCTTGCTAGGTATCTGCAATGCAGTGAAAGCTGACATTGGATACACTGCATCTCAGCTCGTTTACGGAACGACACTCCGACTTCCAGGAGAATTCATAGATCCTTCAACTTCTTCATTGAACATGGATCTAAACTCTTACACGAGCAGGCTTACAAACGCTATGTGTTCAGTTAAACCTGCTCACACTCGACCTCAGTCAACTGATGTTTTCGTTCAACCTGAATTACGACATAGTGCACACGTCTTCGTTTGTCGAGACTCACATCGATGACCTCTTGAATCAGCATACGAAGGACCCTTCAAAGTTCTTCAACGTGAACTCAAGTACTATGTAGTCGATAAGAACGGTAAGGACGATAGCATCAGTATCGATCACTTAAAACCAGCGTACTTAGAAGGAAACCATAGCTACGTCGAATTTCCTTCGGTACAATCGTACGACACGGCTCCTACACTTGTGGTACCCCATACGACAGCCGACACACACCTTGACACTTCGTCAACATCGGAAAATAAACCTAAAGCAACGCGTCCTAAAAGAAAAGTAAGATTTCCAGAACATCTTAACGGCTATTGCACGTACGACACAAACTTAATCTCGAATCCCCTTTTCATTATTTATTATAAAAAATAATTTTTTTTAACATGCTCATTTTTTCATTTATTTAAAAACAAAACAAAAAAACACTTATTTTTTTTGAGCGTATTTATATTATTTTTACACATAAAAAAATCCCAAAAGAAAACTAATTTTTTTTCCGATCGCTTTTACGCTGTTGTAAGTGTATTAGTTTATTTCTTTCCGCTCACCTTGTGTCCTTACGCAAGTACGAGTGTATTTTCGACATGCACTCACACGTTCTATTTTTTTTATTTTCCAGGACGGCTGGAAAAGAACGACGAAGTTTTACAAGGAACCGAAATTTTCATTGTACTTTACTTCTTTATTGCTATGTACATTTTGGTCCCTTAGTGTAAGGAAAGACGACCAGACGCTGCTAAGCATAGCAAGCTATCAGAAGAGTGTTTATCAACGACAAACTCGTTGAGTTTAAACTTCTGGCTGGTCACGTCTTAGGGGCATCACTACCTCACTAGGGGGGAGTGATCTGTAGCTGTAAATAATTCCCCAAAATCAATAGCTTTCTAAGTGTTCGACATTGGATGCTGGCCACGTTGTATAAGTGGACTTGTTTAACTGAAGGCTTTCGGTCATGCATCCGTACCAGATCACGTTTCAACTCGGCGTGGGACACTGCTCCTACGTTCACTAGTTAGCTTAGAATAAACGTTCCTCGATACATTGATAACGTATCAAATATATCTTTCCTACCTCTTCTCGTCTGACTTTTGATTTCCATTGGCCAAGAAGGTTTCGATTATAGAAGGTGCTACTGGTAGCTAATTGTAAAGTTAGAATAACCAGTCGTATCCTCAATAGTAAAATACTATTTGTAGCCCTTAATAATATGCCCCATTTTCTCCTAAAGGACTTCTAGGAAGTCGCTTGGACTGGCTCGGCCGGCAGAGAATTCCAACATTTAACCACTCTTAAGGAGTAGAAGACGTGTCTACAGTTTGTTTTGCTGTGTTGTGTCTCCAATTTCTGGGTGTTGCCCCCAAGATTTCTGTTGAAACAAAATCTAAGTAGGTGTTTAAGAGAATGTTCAGAAGTGATGAGGATACCTAAAGTTATGAAAAGGTCACCCGTAAGACGCCTGTAATCTAAAGGTTAAAGATTCAGTGATTGGAAGAGCTCTTCATAAGGTTTGAATTTGAGTCCCCGAACTGATTTCGTGGCTCGCCGTTGGATACGCTCCAGAATGTCCTTATCCTTTGAGTGTGTGGGAGGAAATACTGTGTTTCCGTACTCTGTATGGGAAAGGATGTAACTGTCGAAGATTATGTGGAAAGTTATTCCGTCAGACTGGCCAAAAATGAGCTTCAATGTTATCAGTGCAAGGTTTGCTCGAAAAGCATTTTTGTCACAGTTAGCATAAGACTTCAAATCTTAGGGTACTAGCATCCCTAAATCTTCTTTAACTAGGAATACTTCTAAAAAGGAGTTGCCTAAGTGGTAACTGTAGTCTACAACAAATCTCGAACTGCTTTACGTTTTGAAGTGTTAAAGGTAAGTCCGTTGTCGCATGCTCAACATTGAAGTCGAGTCAGATCCTCTTGAAGTAAAAATTTATCCCTTTGGTTACGTTCATATTTCTAGAGTTTCACATAATCAGCAAAATGTGACAGATCTGACGGTATCTGTTGTGAAAGATCGTTTATATAAATCAAGAAAAGAGGTCGTAGTACTGAATCCTGGGAAACCCCACCAAGACATTCCATAGCCTGAGAGAAAAAGAAGTTAACCCTGACCTTAAAATGTTGAGTTTTTATGTATGAAGTGAGCCGATAAATTAAAGTCAGTTTGATACCCAATCATTTGAGCTTTTTGACAAGACCTATATGGCCGACCCCACCAAAAGTTTTTGAGTAGTCAAGATAAATGGCGTCAACCCTCCGCTTTCAGTTAAGAATGATTGTTAGTGGCGTCACTGTCGTTATTTTTCGGGGCTGTCTTCTCATATTGCCTTTGTGCATATGTTCCTTAAATGTTTGTATTGCCTGTACGTGCTGTTGTTACCAGTTCGTTTGTAATTCGCCCAGCAATGCTTTTTGCGTCTTAGCAAACGAAGAGTACGGTTCACACTGACTGTAGGTTGCTTATAGATTCTGAGTACCATTTGAGGAACAGACTATCTTGTAGTGCATTAAGTAGTGTGCAGTAAGATATCCCAGTGAGCATCCACATCAAGTTTAGGGGGAACTTCCAAATCCACCTGCTTTAGATTGTCCTGTAAAGCTAACACATTCAACCGTTTGAAATTCCAGCACCTGTTGTGTATGGGATGTCTTAGCTCAGTTTTCCCGATAGAACTAAAGGCTATAATGGCATGGTCGCTTCCGGCATACGCCCTATTTCACGTGAGCTGTCGAGTTTTGAAATCAGCTGAGAGCTGAATTGGTTTAATCTACTTCCTGACTGTCTTTCAGGGGCGATACTCAATCGGCATTAATGTATGACTCAAAGCAGTATATCATATTGATTACTTTATTTTCGAAGATCCATTCCAGCTAAACAAGGAAATTGTCGAGCAAAAGCGTATGTCTTGTACAGAGTCATTTGGATCACTTCGGTTTATGAAGGTAATATGCACATAATTCAAGTGAATTATAAAGCACTTTAAAGTTCAAAAGAACCCAACCCAACCTCGATTTTGAGTATCATTTAACTATCTCGAACCATGTCGTTTTTGATCCAAGCATGGTTGTGTGTACGTTTGGGAGAAAATATCTTATGTGCATGCCATGTGACAATGTTTAAGTGTCTTCGATTGTGGTGTCGATAATTACTTACGGTTATACTTCTTCTATTGTACGAATACGGCTTTGGTATTCTATGGATTCCTATGACGCTTTACTACACGCTATCATAAAGTTGCAAAGACGGGTTTCATCGACTCATATCTTGGCCACGAAACTACCTAGGGAGCAGGAAATTTCGTACAAAGTTGAGTGGAGAGCACAAGAGCTGATGAGCGTCAACGTCAGGTGTTTCACAGTAGACCACATCCTGTCTACTTCTCCTCTTGATAACTATTAATTACCTTTTAAATAAAATCGGATTAGTGTCACTGATGGGTGAAGACAACGCACAGATCTGGAGGTCCGTTAAGAGCAAAAGGGTATTTGAAGCATCTTGCTTCAATAAAGGAATGAACAGCAAACAGTAGGTATGTAGAATTATGGTCTAGTTAGTAGTTGGTACTACTATGATAATTGATATGCCATAGTGTGACTGCCTAATGTATAAAATATTAAGTAGAAATCACGCGATTGTCCACACTGACTTATCGCATCATGACAATTAACAATACGATACTTATCATTTAAGGAGAATAAATTTTGGCTGGAGATGGAATAATATACTTACTGTGGAAATGTATGGGTACACAAGCATGACCACGCCTGCAAGGCTGAGCAGTGCTATCCGATAGAATTGAATGTCTCCGTGTACATTAATGCTGACCTTCTCTTTGTGTTAATTGTTTAATACAAACCTTTTCAGTAATTACATGTTCGACTTCAAAGGTAGTGTGGTTAGAAACTAATGCCACTACAGGTTTAAACTCAACTTGTCGAAATATCATGCATTAGACATTCCGTCTCATTTGACAAATGAAATTGCCTCCTTCGTGAAAATCTGCTCTCAATTATCTCTTTTGGGCGTAATCTGAGTATGGTAACCAGAGACGCCTTATACACCAGCTCAAACCACAAAGAGAATGCAGCCAAAGCAAACGTAACACCTTATTTTATGTGAAAACGACTTCACTCTATTGTTATTCCTATCTCTTTTTAAAACGCTTGCATGGCCCCACCTTGAAGTCCATATTATTATCACAACTCTTTTCAAAAGAGACACAAATCTCTCATACTAAGTTCTGAGACGAGCAACTAAATGTGTGATAGATCTAAAGAATATGAATATGAAGAATGACTTGAAGATGAGATTTTTCTCGCTAAGCTACAGGGCTAAAGGGGTGACCTTGTAAAGGCACGCGACATATTAAGCATGCAAAATCACATCAAGATGAGCATCCCACCAGAAAACTACCATGCCCCTAAAGTGATTCCTGAAAGACTAAACATTGAAGCGTAAAAACTCAGGCACCCTTTCACTTTTTTGCATTAAGAGATATCCCACTCAGAATTCTCTCCCGCCAGTGACCACAACCCCCTTAGTGGATAGCTTCAAGAGAAGACTTTGCAAACACGAACTTACCTCTGGATTAACTCCTACCTCCATGACCAGCTGTGTCTAATGCCTGTCTACAAATTTGCGATCAATATTATTACGACATATCATCACCTTATTCCTGTCTTAGTAGTTATCATTTCCATTTTTCCCTATTATTCTAACACTTCAGTCTTTCCACGTTGTCCGGACTACTAGTCAACTAACTTGTCCAATTGTTTATTCCTTTGAACAGTGTTCTCCTTGGACTCAAGTTTGCTCTTTCTATTATTTTTCACATTCCAGTCAACCAACATCTTGCCCGGTAATGTGACAGCTTCTGATTTCGGATACTTTACTGTCTTATGACAAACGTATTCACTCAAATTACAGAACCCATACATCCACAAATAACTATTGAACAGACTATAATTATTGTTACATTCAAGTTTTCTCTCTCTTACGTTGAAGTATTGAAGTACGGCAGATCGACTTACATGTACCTCACGATTCCAAAAATAACAGTATAACCAAACTCCCATTTGGGCACCTGAGTTTATTCGCAATTTACAAATAACCGGTCCTAATATCGTTCGTCAATGTTCTAGGTTTCCAGAGCACCCACTTCCAAGCATCAATCCAAAGACAAAGAGAAACCAAAGTGTTTGAAGTCAAAGATATAAACAAACAAATTCAGAAGTTGAGTAAAACAAATACATCCAAAAATATAGTGAAATTATTGGTGTTCAGTATGACAGTTTTTGATCGGTTGACTGCCTTCACTTCTTCGGCAACAATTAGTGCAGTCGAGTGGCTAGAATAACACTCACTGAAGGCTACTAAATGCGTGAAACAGTAACGGATTTCATTAGCTGATTATTCATTGCGAAATTCAATAGTATGGTGACCAGTAATTTATTCTGAGTTTGCCAAGACTATTAGGGCGTTCTCGTAAGTTCTCCGATTTGAAAGACAAGAAAAGTGAAGACATTTCAAATGCAAGTTTATTATTAGGTAACTTAAAATATGCAATCATCTTACCTTTGGTCCTTCTATATGACAATGGAAACAGGATTAATATAGTCTGTCTCTCTTTATACAGTAGCTTTGCGATTACGAGAATCAACTTAGTTGTCGTTCTTTGATTCTTCTTTAATAGCTAACTGTTTATTTTTCAGGCATTGGCTGAGTTATCGTACGAGATACTTCAGTCTACGCCAAAAGAACACTGTATACAAAGTCAAAATGTTTTTATTATCAGCATGGTTAGGGGCTACGTGAATCGGCCAGAGGTTTCAAAAACTTTTAATGGATACCGCGTGGTAAGGCTCCGTACTTTTCAAGTCATGGCTTATGATGACTTCAAGGTCATTGTGTATCTGAAAGATAGATAATTCAATTTTATTCTCTGCATATGTGTCTGCACCATACTGATCAACATAAGCCTTAATGCGTTTGGAAGTATCTTTCGGGAACTTCCAAGTTCTAGACCATTTGGATAATTCCTGAAGGTTATTTCAAAGGTCATTCATCCACGGGAGGAATAACAATGGCTCATAGCCGTATACTTAAGGATTCCACTAAGGACAATATTCTTGATAGACAACTGGGAGTTAACCCATACTTTTTATTGAAGCCCGACTAGGAAATTATTTGTCCACATAAAAGGTTTACATGAACCGAAAGATCAGGCATCTCCATGGTATAGACATTTCTAAATTAATTACAGGTTACCTACGTTTCATCATATCTGTCTTCCACTTATGACCTAGTACTTATAGGTCGTTGCGATTCTAGATTACCATATCACCTCTTAATCCTTTGGTATATGTAAAGGTGTCAGCGTTTTATATAGACTCCTTAACAAGTATTTCTTCATATGAACTTCTGGACTTGTATACGGTAGAGGGATAAATATTTCGGGGTTATTGTTGTTGAGATTCTGTTGCACCACTACCCAGTAACTACGATCGCTTTCGCGTTGTTTTTCTCTTACATAGAAGAATGTAATCTTCTCACCTGGAAAATGGTGAAGATTTTCTCAGATTCCCTGATATCGTCAATGGAATTTGGGGGGCGGGAACTGTCTTGTAAAAATTCTTAGACGCTACCCATGACGTCTCAAAGGGAGATTCTGATTTTTTTGTCCGGTCTACTGAAGTCGCTGAGTGTATAGTTTCTTGTATAATCGCTTTTGAGATAATTTATCTGGCTTGAGCTGATACACAATTATTTTCAACGATATGGTTTGTAAAATCCATGAGCTGCATTGTCTTCCTTTCCAAAGGAGTGGGACATAAACTAGGCTTACGGTGTAATTCTTATAATGGTTCTATATTAGGTCTAGTAAAGTGATCTGGAGTGTACCTAAGTGCTTCTTAATATGTTGCACTATGAGATAACCTCATCAACAAGTTTCTGTTTGATAGAATTTTTTGACAATCCCCAGATCTTTTCAGTATGCGTAAATGCGTTGAACTATTCTAAGACTGAACATCAAATACTTTAAGATCAAGTGTTGAACCCGTCTAGAAAAACTTTATCCACTGTAAAGTTTGTACTGCCGCAAAATAAACCGATCGGCAGCTAATGTTCCTATGAGTTTCAGCAGTAACTAACTAGTTTGCGGGTTTTACCTTCATGGGATATGTTATCGATACTGCAAAGTGGATAATACCTCTTATGAAAGAAATTATTCCTTCATTACTCTTCCAGGTCCTATCGGAAGTTTCTGAAATGTAAGATCAAAATCAAGTCACCTATGGTATTCGAGTATAGTCATTCAAATTTCTACTGCCGTAACGAAATTCAGCGTGATATGATCTATCTGCACACCTTGATCTGATCGCTTGATGGACAATCTCAGAGCCTTTGCTTGGCAGATCAGAAGACCACTTAGTGGCTTCGTGCTGCACCAAAAAGGCTTCGTTAAAATTCTCTGTCAAAGCCTCGCAACCCTTAAATTTTGTTATTCTAAGACCTTTTTCGCCAGCATATACTCCTTGTTCCGTTTCTTTTTCAGCTTCTCACTTATTCGTATGGTCCTCGAGCAACAAATCTTTACGAAGAAAATCTCTCGATCTCTTTATTTTATGTTCATTTTGTTGTAATAAGTCCTTTTTATTGAGATGCTAAAAGACATGTTAAGCAGCCTTCTTCAATGTTTTTTCGAGTCAATTTGCTACTTAATATATAAACCTTTAGCAAGGTCACTTCGAAGATATCTTGAGGCATTGGTTGTTTAGGTAGAATTTTCGCTAGTCCAACGCCATGCTCAAAGAGAACATTCCCTCTCCTTAACTCAATAAAATATAACCGAACTATCACCATGATTTACTCTTGATTTCTCGGTTATATTTAAGGAAGCTGGCTTTCCTTCAACTACATTACTCGTAATTTGTATTCATCTTTCAGACTTCAAGGGAATGGCAACCAAATGTGCTTTGCACTAACTGTGAGTTCCTGAATAATTTTTGACAACTGGGGTCGTGAGGTCATGAATTTCATCGTTTATCCTGTTAAAAATGGACAAAGCCCAACGGCTGCATTTTCTGAGCGTTTCTTAACAGCCGTTACTTGTAGGGCAAGGTACACCTTGTGGCGGAGCAAAAAGTATATTAACTCAAAAATAGCAATAAAGTTATAACGTCCAAATGTTAATATAAAAGTATACCAATTATAAGTTAAAAACACCAATAAAAGTTAAGGGACGTTACTTAAACCAGCTGTTGGGTGTGTATGCTGTTGCGTTTGGTACCAGAATCCACAATTATAGATAATTAACAGTTCCAGTGAGGTTGATGTGGCTCCAGTAAATTAGCCAAACGTAGAATATAATGGAAATGTTACCACAGTCTATAAATGCAGATGACAGTTATTTTATAGTTCAATTATCGTAACCACGGGCAATTGAGAACAAGGGGCGTGTGTGTAAGAATGTATTTATTTGTGAGAAGTTAACGATATCGTACTATGTGGGATTCAAAACAGAAGGAAGTCAATGTTCAATGTCCTACACTTAAACAACATGTACAATCGTTTAGTGATAAATGTACGGATTGTGAAAATTACCAAAGTGAATGCAAATGCTATCAAAAACTATTTACAAAATAGGTTTATTAAGCCTATCTCCACAGATTGATTGATTTGGATGATTAAAGTGAGATTTCAGTTTACTGAAACATCTCTCGTTATTTTGAAGTAATTATTCTTTACTCTCCTTAAGGTTCAATTTACTTGCCCCATGTTCAGACGGGACATATAGTCAATATGGATCAATCTTTCACAATAATATATCGTGTTAACAGCACTCTACCTAATTCCGTCAGACTGAGAACACTGCAGACGGCTGAGGCAATTGCTATTCGGATCAAAAAGCCAGAGCTTTACATCCAAAAGAAATATGTCCAGCCGCTCCTTTTACCCTGGCCAACTTCAGAGTCAACTTGGTAATAATCCATTTTATAATATGGTGACATTAATTTGATTAGTGTTCATTTTTATATCCTAAACTTATTTTATCTACACATCTTACCAGTCATTATTATTATTATTATTATTATTATCACACTTGCTAACCTTTTAGAGAAATTTATTCAGCATCCACTCTTATCTACTATACCTGACCTAATCCATATTATTCTACATATTACGTAATTTCTGATTTGTAATCCCATTGTTCTATCTCACCCCATGTCAACTATATATATTCTGATCATTTATCTTACGATTTTATTTCACTTTTTAACTGATTCAAGTCAACACTACATATTAGTCATCCCAACACTAACGATTCAATTTTATTTTATATCACAAACATTCCTTGATTCACATTTTACAATTTTAAATGATGAACTCCACCTTAAAGTTAGCCAATTTTTTATGGATTATTAATTTGGATTTATAATTGTAGAAACTGATGAGAAATTATTGAAAAGAATATTCTTTGTTCATACAATTTTGTTTTAATATGTCCATCCAACAATTTGGTTATAGGCGACACAATATTCCCACACAAACATATACACAACGCCACATCGATCTCACTGGACCACACACAGAGAACCAGATAGATTATATTTGTATCAACAAAAAATTCTGGAGGACAACGGAAGATGTGTAAACCAAGAGAGGAGCTGACATAGCTTCAGATCACCACCTAGTTGTGGCCAAGATGAAACTGAAGCTAAAGAAACACTGGACAAATGGGGAGAACAGCATTACAAAGATTCAATACAGCCTTCCTTCGACAAAACAAACAAACTCAACCAATTCAAGATAACCCTCAACGACAGATTCCAAGCTCTACATGATCTACAGAAAGAAGAAACTACGGTGGAGGACAACTGGAAAGGGACCAAAAAGCACCAACTTCAACGTGTCAGGAGGTTCTGGGTCGCAAGAAGCATCATCATAAGGAATGGATCTCTATGGGTACCCTGGCCAAGATTGTAGAAAGGAAGAAAAATAAGGCAGTAATTAACAACAGTCGAACACGAGCAGAGGAAGTCAAGGCACAAGCAGAACCACTGAATAGACCAGCCCCATTGAATCCACCGGACATCGAAGCAGCACACACAAATCTACCTATAGATGTCACTCCACCAACGGTCGAAGAAATCAAGATGGTCATCAGACAAATGAAGGATCGGAAAGTAGCAGGACCTGACAATATATCAGCTGAAGCACTGAAGTCAGACATTGAAGTAACTGCAAACGTGCTTCACCTTCTATTCAAGAAGATTTGGGAAGAGAAACAAGTGCCACTAACGGACTGGAAAGAAGGATATCTCATCAAGATACCAAAGAAAGGAGATCTGAGCAAATGTGAGAATTACAGAGGCATCACACTTTTGTCAGCACCAGGAAACGTTTTCAACAGACTGTTGCTGAATCAGATGAAAGACGAAGTAGACGCTCGACTTCGAGATCAACAGGCTGGATCCTTTAAGGATCGGTCGTGCACAGACCGAATCGCGACACTACAGATCATCATGGAACAATCAATTGATTGGACTTCGTCACTACAAATCAAATTCATTGACTATGAGAAGGCGTTTGACAGTGTGGACCAGAGAGCATTATGGAAACTTTTTCGACTCTATGGAGCTCCTGAGAAGATTGTCAACATGATCCGGAGCTCATACGATGGACTACAGTGCAGAGCCCTTAATATACGACAGCTGATAGATGCATTTCCAGTAAGGACCAATGTCAGACAAGGCTATCTACTCACCCCATTCCTCTTCCTTCTGGTGATTGGCTAGATTATGAAGACCTCGACAACTGAGGGGAAGCACGGAATACAACGGACAACTCAGAATCAATTAGATGATTCGGACTTCGCAGACGACCTAGCCCTCCTATCTCATACACATGAGCAAATACAGATGAAGACAGCAAATGTAGCAGCAGCCTCTGCATCAATAGGCCTCAACATACACAAAGGAAAAAGCAAGATCCTCAAATACAGCAAAGAGAATGCCAAGTCAATCACACTTGGTGGAAAAACTGTGGAAGAGGTGGAAACGTTCACGTACCTGGGAAGCATCATTGATGAACAAGGAGGATGTGATGCAAATGTAAAGGCGAGGATTGGCAAAACAAGGACAGTATTTCTATAATTGAAGAATATATAGAACTCAAAACAACCGTCAACTAACTTCAAAGTGAGAATCTTCAATACGAACGTCAAGACAGTCCTACTGTACGGAGCTGAAACGTGGAGGACTACTGCATCCATCATCAAGAAGGTACAAGTATTTATAAACAGCTTTCTACGCAAAATACACAACATTCACTGACCGGATACTATCAGCAACAGCGTTTTATGGGAGAAGACAAACTAACTTCTAGCTAGTTAGTTATATAATATGCCTTTATGGGCCAGGGTAATCTTGCATTGGTTTTCAGGAGAACTTGACACCATCCAGACGTTCACGCAGCAACCCAAACAGTACAGCTCAATCCCGTTTAACAGGAGGGCCAGACACTGCCCAGGCTTAACCCAAGCAGTACAGCTCAATCCCACCCTATAGGACAACCAAACACTATATAGGCTTCAACGTTACAATCCGAACAGTACAGCCCAATCCTGTGGCTCAACCACTCAGGTACCAAACACCCTGGTGGACCAAGCATTAGAAGTTGCTTATTGTTATTTAAAATATTCATAAATTACTTCGGTAATACAATAAGATTTCAACTAATTACTTATTAGAATAAACATTTTTACTATGGAAGCTCATAAAAGTTAAATTTCATTAATAATATATCCCTTCTTGCATGACGTAACAAAATTATCGTATATGCATGCTAATTAAGCTTAAACTCAATTGTAAAACTTTGGTAAGTGACATCATAGACGTAGTCAAAATTTACTATGTATATACATATAATGATAAATATATTATAGTAGAGGGTAATATTACAATAACTATGAAATCAACACAATCTATTAAACTAGACTAATTTATTTATTCATTAACTAGATTTATAAGATATACTATAATTTTAATTAGGAATAATATCATTTGCAAGTACAGTTAACGCTGTCCATAATTGTCTTCCAACTTGTCCAATATAAGATGGTGGTAGAAGAAATCCATAACGACCTTCATCACATAATTCTATTGTATAAGCGTATGGGATTTTCAATTCACCAGCTACATAATCATCTGTTGCTCCAGCTGCTTCATCTGATGAACAAAAGTGGGACCAAATATAAGGATGAAAGACAAATAGGGAAAAAAAACTCTAAAATACTTGAAACTGTTTTAAAACTCATAGCTTCATAGCCAATGAAGAATAGTTTCATATAAAAAATAATATACCAAAGTTTGAAGGCATTGTATTCTTAGTTGTCACTCCAGAAAATAACGTCAGCACACACTTCAAAGAGCAATGAACCATGTTTCTACAATTGAACAAAAGTTTTTTCTGTTGACGGTAGTAATTTTTATTTGTAGACCCGCTATTTATATATTTGTTTTGATTGTTTTCATCCCTCGTCTTGATCCCTGAACTATGAAAGGTCAACAGAACAAGTTGTTAGTCACTAATGGAAACATTTTAATAGCTCACTTCTCTCTGAAGTTTGTGCTAATGATACTATGCAGACGAACAATTACAGCTTCATGAGTAAACCATTCAGCTCACACAATACAGTGTCACCTAAATCCTCAACACAAGCTTTAAATATTCCCCAACATGTAGAACCTTCCTCATTAATTTTCAAGTACTGGTCAATAAGCTGTCTTAGTCTGCATTTCGTTAACGACGTTATCGGTCGTATTTATCGTTATTGACCAAGTACATTCATTTTGATTATTCCCGATGTCATCAGTGATCACTTCATGTAGCTGTAGAAACAGATTATGTTTAGGCTTAGGTTATTGAATAACGCATTAGGCACTTGGATCAAAAGGTAATGGGTTTGAGTCCTTGTGTGAATATAAACGATAGTAAGGGAACAACCAGTCGATGAGTCCCAAACAAGACTAAACGCTTGTCCTATATTTCACTATAGGTAACCACCTAACTCTACTAAAGCTAATGGTGTTGCCTAGAATGACAATAAACAAACCATTTAGGTTAGACAGAATAGCTGGTAGTGTTTCTTGGTTTCTTAATGGATGTTTAATCAACGTGGATGTATAATGTAAACTATAAAAGTCAACAATTGTCACAGACTCTCTATGTTGACGGTTTTCAAGTTTCATTTCCGTTATTTATAATCTACACGAAACTAAAAACACCTGATTCAGTTAGAATATTATTGTTAGATTGGATAGGATACTGTAAGTTTCATACTGAATAAGCATCAATATTCTTATCTTCACTCTATTAATATATTTTTCTAACATGGCAATTCAGTAGTATAAAGACAAGCGTTGTATAAATTCAAAATATATAAAACATCATTAGATGGTTAATCGGAAGGCATAATTCACTTACATAAAAGTTCAGATGATGAACCAACTTGATAAACATAACCATGTCGATTTTGTATCATTTGCTTGACTTTTTTGCCCATTGACATCTAAAAATATTAACAACAAATATATACCAATTTCAGTAGAAAAGTGTCAAATTGAATAATTGAAAGTAATTTTAAGAACTTAGAAATGTTATAAGATTTAATTGTTCTCTATTATATGATTAAATGGCGATGCTGTTATATATACATAGTGCCCAAATTAAATTCTGTCAATCTGTAATCATTTTTAAATGTTTAGTTAATTACATTACTTGCTCCTCGACATATAGCAACAACTACTACCACAGATGTCTTTATCAACAGTCCATTTATTGTATTAACTCTGTTTCAACGTATTAGATAACGATTTACGCCTCATATTTCACACGGGTTGACACTTTAGGCATTTAACTTAAAGATCCAGTCCATATCAGTATGTACTTAAATTACTGAATGATCTGAATATAAAACTCAATCAAATACATGTCATCATTTGATATATGTGATGATTTCAGTAGTTTAAAAATCTCCAGATATTTGATGATGTTTAGCAACTAATAAATATTTGTATGCGTGAAAAGAAACCAGCTGACCACTTTGTCTTATGTGGTGTTATTCGAAATGCTTGCAGTTAGTTTGTCGTTGGTCTCTCATTTTTCACTGGTAAATCAACCTGGTTGATTAAACGATTGATTCATGTGATCAAATAAAAAAGACGTCTGATATCACAACCCAACTTTAACTTACCGAAAAATAGTGGTTATTATAAAAAATCTACAAACAGTCACTGACTTCACATCGTCTGGTTACCAACAATTATGCTACTTGAATTTTGAGTTTTCTTAGTAAAGAACACTGTGAAATAACTAGTGAAATCATTAACCTCTCAACAAAATACAAAGACAATGAATATTTCGACTAATCATTATTCAAGGTTATTTTTCTAAATCTTTTTATTCGTTCATCGTTTTACGAAAATAGCTTACTGTTGTTAATGTTCCTTATATGTACACTTGACTTGTGTAATATGATCATTATAAAGTATGGAGTAGTAAGATTCTCTCTCGCATGACTTGTATTGGCGCTGCAAAGATAAAGACTTGTGAGAACCAATGATTTTTGAAGGGGTCAAGTAAGAGACAAGTGATTAGTAAAAGTAGATTTCGATGGTAAGAGAATAACTACAAAAAACTGTTTAGTGAAAAATAGGTTTTGCTCCTCCTATCATAATTTTTCCTATACCTTACAACACAGAAGCAATAAATTCATTCTTAGAACAGTCTCATGGGTATACAGACTCCAATCTTAATGATTAACATAAACTGGAATTATTAAGACTTACTAATTTTTGGTAATAAGGTGGATAACTGTAACGGGAAAATCCGAAAGGTGTTAGTATATACTGACCAAACGAATGTAAACTCAAGTATAGAATTATTTGCTTCTGTAAAGAGTTTAACTTTTTAATAATGCTTTGTGTTTCCAATTCTGAGGCTGCTTCACTTCCACGATATGTATCACTACATGAATGGGGTGATGCCCCATTTCCCACTATAAGTTTACAAAATAAAACGTAGTAATTGGTAAAGTTTGCACTAAACTGAATACAAAATTATTTATACTTTTAAAAATGTTATTACTTGGTAGTTTCGAATGAATCAAGCATTGGATAGATTATTAATGATAGAAATAATATAAAGTCTCAGTTTTCTGCTTATTGCGACGTTATAAATATATTATTTCAATTGTTTGTGCTTTTCTTAACGTTGTATCGCAACCAAGGATCACTAGACATTTGTTTTATTTCAATATGAGACTCCTGATTAAGACACCTCAACGACAGCATTAAACTCAGGACCTTCAGGTATCGCGGAGAATCTCTAACCATCAGAACCGCTAGGTCAGAGTCCATTGATACAATATAAACTTCGATCAATTTTTGGTACAGTGCTAATACCATCTACTGCCAGTGGTGACAACTGCCTCACTACTGACATGTCTAAACTTCAATAGTCATTATTTTTCATTAGAATATCAAGAGCATCTTGAAGTAAGTAACTTGTGAGCTAACATTCTAATTTATTGGAAAATGTTTTTGGTAGATAAGTCTAATTTATAGGTAAATTTATCTAAATTAGATCATATTTCGGTTACTACTCAAAACTAGAGAGCATGGGATATGATTGATCATTTTTGCAAATTCACAAATCTGAACGAAATAACTCTTAAGTGTTCTTTGATTCTCAGTGCTATTCCAGATGAGAACAGTATGTGATAAATACTAGCAATAAATTAAATTGATGCTCAAATTGTTTTACATTTATTTATTTATTTTTGTAATCGATATAAAATTGCTTGTGTTAATCAAGTTTCAACAAATTGGCTCAACATCACGACAAGAACATTTCCAAAATAAACCTCATTTTAATAAAAACGTTTCTTGATAACCTCAAATGGATACAATCTACGTAGCATATTCAGACAAATGTTTAATAGAATTCGTATTTCTGTGAGACTGATCGAAAGTTTACCTCACTTTTTTCTTTCTAACTAATTTGCAATCTATATGATCTTTATGTAAGCAGGAATCAATTGTATTCAACATGAAACAATCATCACCACATTAACACCGCTGGATGCCGGCTCAGTGGTTTATCGGTTAAGTGCTCTGGTGCGAGACTGGTAGGTCCAGGGTTCGAATCCCGCGAGGTGGGGTCGTGGGTGCGCACTGCTGAAGAGTCCCACAATAAAAAGAAACGGCCGTCCAGTGCTTTCAGGTTTTCCATGGTGGTCTAGCTTCAATTGACTCATCATCTTAACTATATAAAATGAAACAACCAGTCTGTTATGTTGTTTTATTGTTTTTCCGTAGTTTAAACATTCACACTCTCACTAAGGAATTCATAAAATCTTATTTCAATTTATGTGTGTGAAAGTCATTTTTTTGCTCCACATGAAAACTAAATTACTATAGGATAATTTATTTAGTAAAATATAACATGAAACCTACCACCCCATTTAAATGGGAAATTTCGATTTAAGTCTATTCCGATGCATAATTCACCTTCTGTTTGAGCTCGATTTTTACGCCATAGACGATACTGTAATTAAAAGGAAATTTAAACAGTTTTGTGATTATTTTAAGACTTATGATATGATCTACGAATCCAGTACATCAAAATTCTATATTTGATTAATATAGTTGTTTGAAATTTACTAATGACCTATTGAATAACAAAGTTAATTTACAGCATAATAAACTATACAAACAATAAAACTTATGCTATTCCAATGATATGGAATTAGAAATTCAAATGAACAAAAGTAAACAAAAACCAAACGGTACTAGTTATTCAAAAATAAATGTACAATGAAATTTACAAAAGAATCATCTGAATATCTTTCCCATTGCTTTTAATACTTTTTTTCCAGTTAATAGGAAAAAACTTTCATAACAAATACACCTCATAATTCGATTCCTTTTTTGAATAGGAGAATGTTTTGATAAAGGATTTCTTGATATATAAGGATAATGAGTACGACTGAATGAAAACTTAAATTATGATAGAATTATACTTCATCCACTTTGGAAAGGAATATTTCCACAGTTCTCTACAAAATATTTGATATCAATAGTCTACGTATGTATTAATGGATATGGAATACACTATATCTGTAATTTGTAAATGTTGATTTATGCAAAGAGCTGAATTGTGACTCAGTAACTGATCAACATTTTGCAGTCTGTAAAATCTATAGGTACAGTGTTCAACCAATGGCAACATTAAAGGTTCACGGTACTCATGTGTTATATGGTAAACTGATACAGCCTTTCTATTCCTGCTACTTTTCAACAATTCTCTGACTGATACCTTTTTTTAATGAAACACTTTTTTCAAAAGCTATTATTTTAACGGTCACTCAGTAAATGAATGAAATGTTGAATTCCTTATCGTATTCTTTAAAAAATAATTTAAAAATATACCTTTGTTCTTGTATACTCATATCCATCTGGATTCACTACAGGAACTATGAAGAATTGAAAATGTTTTAAAAGTGTTTGTCCTGATGGTCGCATAAGCTAAAAATTAAAAATACATTCATTTGTAAAGTTAAACTACAAATTTAGTTACAGTTTAAATCATGAACTAATCCTGCCAGATAGTCGTTAAAAAACAGGAAGCACTGAACAGTTATTTCAGCCCAATATGGGACTCTTCAGCTATGCACATTCGCGTTTCCAGAACAATGGATCAACCTAGGTTCTCCGGTAACGAGCATGAACGCGTAATCTGTGAGCCGGGGTTCAGTTATGTACAAGTCTAGGTCCATTCAATTTGTAATATTTTGAGACCATCTCATTATCTTCACTGTAAAACTGTCTTACATAAGTGATTGCTGAGCTACGCTGGTCACAGCTTCTTACTAGCACTCCAAGAATTACATCTTGATGCTGAACATTAGAGTGCATTTGATAATTACCCGTATAACGGTTGTGGAAATCACTTAAGGTAATTGAGATTATGAACCGTTTAAGGAATTTAATATCACTCAGTAACCTCCACAAATCTCCTACTGATATATGTTCAGTAGTAAATGAAATACTTTGTCAAAATGCCACTTACGGTTTTTCTCAAATATATTTGAAACAGGTTTAATTTAAGCTGAGCAGTTACAGTTTTTAAAACTTTTTGTTGAATATTGGATTGTGAATACCATTTATCGCATGATTATTTTTTGTATATTTTTAATAAAGGTTTTTTCATAGCAATCTAAAATGTTTTCAATCCCGTTTCGTCCAATAAGATTATTCGTTTCAAAATGGTAATAATTGGTTATTCATTACAGAAAGTTGATATAAAACGTAAATATTTCTCGACTGATTACCTTTTCTCCAAATTGTGGACATGTGCAACGCACAAAGAAGAGGAAATTGCTTCAATAAACTCGGAAGAATTTAGTGACAGAGACAACAATACAGACGGAGATGCCCATGACAACGGAATGTGTGACTATGCACTCATGCTCAGTCACTAAGTAAAACTGCTGTTGTAGGCGCTTGGATATTTTGTTGCTGCTATGCAATATTTCATTCGTTTTGTGGCTGAAACCCACAACCACAATTCCATAGATTCCACTGTCTCATGTGTGGAGCGATAACTGAAGTATAATGGTGTCGTTTTTCAGGAAAAACGGAAATGTGAAGAGACAGAGTAAAACTCTTTTCAAGGCTACTCACAATTTGGTTTAATTTTTTTATATTTTATTCCTTACAAATTGTGTCAATAAATTTATGTCAGTCACATTTCATATACATTCGGCCGTCATTGTGTTTAACGTTAATTATCTGCGAACTAGTTTAACAGTTCTATCCGATGCGTTCCGTATTATTTCAGTAAGAAATTCATTAGATCGTATGTTCTTCACCTTAGATTTTCACCACCCAAGATAGGTGATTTCACTCACCACGAGAAGACCATTCTAATCAGACAATATTTTTTCCTTAAATCAGTATGATAATTGCTCATAACAATATTCGTTTTATTTTCAGTGTAATAGTTTGCTCAACATTAAACTGGTTTCATTTTGACATGAACTATGATCAGGATGACAAAGTATTTGATTTTGTTGTAATTTCGTACATATAGCCCTTTTTCTAATTAATATTCAAATAGGTGTACTAATCAACATATAAATAAGAGTATTTTAGACTGGCGTCATCGTGTTTCCGAGTCAATAAATCTTCACTTGTATGAGTCTTTTGTGTTCCTACTTCGTGTCATGGGAATAGCAGTAGTTCCTCAGTTTTTCAAGTATAAGTAATCGGCACCGCAGATATGAAGTAATACCGTCGAGGTTTTCATGAAATATTCATGAAATAATACAAAAATATGAATCTACTGGAAGCCTTAAAATATCTAAATTACTGTTTTGTTGTTAACAAACTGAATGGTAATATTTCAATTGTATAACAGTTGTAACTGTGAATATTAACCATTGTTAACTTTGCCAAAAAGGTTACCCTATAAATTACACAAAAATGCATTAAAAATATTATTTTAACAGGTGTATTGTTTCATGTTACCTGTTTTAGGATGAGGAACAATGAGTTAATTATACACAATATATTCAAATGCTTCTCTATTGAATTATTCTGTTAATGTATTATTTTATAACATTTATTTTAACAATCAATGTTAAATGTTATATAACTGAAATATTACCATTCAGTTTGTTGACAGCATTTATTTTAACGACAGCCCCCAAATGCCCTTGTACGTCCGAGCGTGGGGAGAGTCAGCTCTCTCCCTCAAAATGCTCTCACATGACCACATGCATACAACCACTGCCAGGAAAGTCCTACTCATTGCCTTCTTGAGTCACCGGTGTTGTTTACCAAATTAACAGGACGAAAATTGAATGTCCTTCGTCTTAACCGGTTTGGTGGACGCGGGAAGTCCACCTGGTGGAGTTGGAAAACCGTAATTCCAGACCGACGGTGTACATAATCTCCAGGGTCCTAAGAAACAAATGACGTATGAACCAATTATTGATCACCGGTTACCATGTGAATTCATCTCCTGACATTTCTCCACTTCCTTGTGAACCAGACCTTTAGGTCATAGGCTCGGAATGTGGCTCCCTAAGAAAACTACCTGCTTTAGTTTGGGCGTCCGGGCAATATCTCAACCCACACACGAATTGAATGATTTATAAGACGCATATCTACTTGGTGCCTCCTTGTACCAATGTGTATTTATTCAAATAAATATTTTAACAATAAATTTAAATTTACTCATCATTATTAGGAAACGAAATTCAACAATTACCTTATTTATTATACTTAATGCTGTTGCTGGTGCAATCCATTCTCTTGCATGAATACCGGCATCGATCCAGATTATTGGTCTTGTCGAATCTGATGATATCTTAACAATAATTAATATATATTATCGATTTATTACAAATGTAATAAATTATCATGTTTTTACTGCTAATGAAAGTAAAACCTTCATGTTTTTCGGAAGTGGTTTTATAGAGATAGGTTTAATGTGTAGGAAGTGCCAACCGTCTCTCGAATGACCGGACATAAGATCCTCTCGTCTCAAAACGAATGCTACGTCATTAGAACTATGACTTCGCAAGAACTGAAGGTCCTGAATTCGATCCGCAGTAAGTTCGTATGTGTCCACAGCCGATAATTTCGATACAAAAGAGCTGTCCAATGCCCTATAGTCTTTTTAATAGCACCTCAAATGAGATTGGTCTTCGGTGAATACCGTTGCGATAAATGCTACTCACAAGGTTGCTCATACGTTGTATTGAGCGGGACGTGACCTCGATGCTGTCACAATCATCAGAGGGAGAGAAAAGTTTCTGTGCATCAAAAAGCACGGCGTAGGTAAAGTACTTGAAGACCAGATGAGAAAACGGTTCACACTGCAAAATAAACCGCAAGATGTAAATGAACATCCAAACGCTCTGTACACGTGTTCGATAAATATTCTGTTCATTGGCTGGAGTTAAGCTATCACCAAAAATGACATGTTATAGCGACTAGGATATTCCCACTAAGTCAAACAATTATCTTAATGTTATGGGAAGATTTAAACCACCCAATCGCGTCATTGACAAGCGGGTAAAATCCAAGAGTGACAACCAGTTATAACTCGGAACAGCTAGTTATGTTTAGTTTCAAGCTAAACTACTCAATAAACGAAACCTCACCGTTTGGACTACCTTGACATTGTAAAAGCGCTTAGATATTGTGATGACCGAATCTCGTTATATTTGCCGGAACACCCGTTCCTATAGATCTTAACACAGTAGGTAAGTTGACTGGCGACGTCTAACATTATGGGCGGCAAAGTACTGGTCCTAGGGCAAAGTTTTTCTGCCGAATTTATAGGGTTTGACTACAGTCGGGTATTTTCTTCAGACATCCACAATCCATAGAGGTCCTGCCTCCTCACAATCGATGGAGAACTTACAAGATATTGATTCTGAGCATAGCAAACCTCACTTATAGTCGGAAGTCAGTCCCTGAAGATACTGAAACTAGTTAAAAAAGGTCTCATACGACCGACGTCAGACAGTTGTCCCTTCAAATTTGTGACCATGCTCCCAAGTCTCTAAGAACACTACTAATTCAGTTTCTTCCACACTATGGGTTACCGAGCATTATTGACCATCGTTGTATCTCTAACAACATACAAGATCACCTTGTTCATAGTTTAGTTTAGTATTTTGTGTACAAGAACTTCATTTCATCAGACAAAAGACCTACTGTTCTGGTCAGTGATTTTGTTTTCAACATCAACTCGCACGAGGGTATTCGTCGATAATCCAGTCTTGTAAGTTGTCATCACATCACGCTACTCCATTTGTTTATCGACCGATATCGGATTCATTTTTTTTTATTAATTAACCAATTTCCTGCATTACAAAACATATATAACAGATCTACAGTTTTGGAATTCCTCAGTGGTATGTAATTAGGATCCGTCACACCTGAATTTTGAAATTTTATTGCGTTAAAAGATGTTCTAAATACTTTTAAGTGTAAACTAACTCTAAAAAATTTTACAACACTCACCATAACTCCCTTCATTGGTCGACCTTCGGCTGTATAACCAAAATCTTCTACCTTCATATGTGAGCGCATTTGACTTAACTGGTCTAAATACTGAACAATCTGTCAAACGTACAATGAAACGTTTTATGAATTTATTTCCTAGAACGGAAGTTAGTTCACTAATCACATACACCATTTGTGACTGATACAAACCACTGAATTATCCATAAACAACAGCCTACTTCAAAATTTGCTAATTGTAATACAACAATAGTAAAAGTAAGTAAGGTGCGATTATCACCGACAAGCAGAAATTGAATTACTATGTAGTTGTAGATAGTCAACAGAAAATTCCAGACCTAGGTTTCGTACTAGTTAGCACACGTTAGTAATAAATACCTTTGATATTGTAGGGATTAATGCTTCGTTTGTGATCAGAACCCCTGTCATCCAGTTCCACAGTCCGAAGTATTATCACTGAGCTACTGACCTCCTGTTGGACTAGAATTGATCACTGAGTATTAGCCAATATCATATTTATCTAGTCCTTCAGTACTGACTAAAGTCTATTTAATCACTAGTGGCCACAGTGAAATTTAGTCTCTGGGATGCGGTCAGGAGTAAGGAGGATAAAACAAACATGACACTTAACAGTTGTCGAAACTTAGTTACATGACGGATACTAACAGATCGAAAATTCCATATATATTTCACAAGTCATACTAATCCATTAAGTTCTAAATTTACGTATGGCATCAAAATAGGAAACGAGATGTAACACGTTGCTAAACATAACCCAAAACTATGAACCTGCCGTTATGAAGTGTTGGTAAAACGTCTGAATGATTGAACACTTGTGACACGTGATTCAGATATAAGTTCTTGTATGATAACTATAAATATAACAATCCTATAAGCAAAGTAGTATCGATTTCAGATCATTTTGATGGATTTATTATCTACCACTCTCATAAGGAAGTAACAGCTGCAATAGAAAAATGGCTTTATCTAAGTTTAAGGAACTTTTAAAAAAGAACGAAATCGACTATTCCGTTTTTAGCGAATTTAAGACATAGGGATCCTGGTTACCTTACTGGTATGGCTTACCCATGATACACAAATCAGAAATCTTAACGACACCAATATTATTGATGGTCAGGTCATCTCTTCATAAATTTTCCTACTGGTTAGTGAAAAATGAACACTCTAGAACAGAATCGAATTCTCACAAAATCTAGAAATTTCAGGTGCCTTTAATAGATTCATGGTACCATTCGACTTCTCTACATTTTACACAACGATCTTGTTGGCAGAAACTTTTGAAATAATAAGTTCATACCTTAACATTCTTCTTATATATGTATATAATTTCTAATAGCAATAATTGTAATTACAAGTAGATGACCAATTTAATGATTATAAATATCAATAATTACCTCATTAAATGATTTGTAATATGGTCTATTACGTCCTGTTCTTAAATAACTGGATACTCTTCTTAAATGATTCTCACGCTTTTCATCAAGTATTGCTCTGAAATATGTATTTCCTCGTTAGTATAAGTTCAAAACAATTTTACAGAAAATTTAATGATTATCAGTATAAGGGTTTCTGAAATTTATTGAATGTTGTTGAGGTCAAGAATCAATGTAAGTTAGACTACGATTGAAAATCAGGAAACGTTGAACAGCTGTTTTGTTCTAGTACGTTACTCCTACACAGTTTGTATCTATGACCTACTGAGTAGACAACCCATGACCTTCAAGTTTCACAATGAAAGTTTAACTTTTTAGACTAACGAATAAGCATACAGTGATCTATATGTTTAACATCAATTAATTCGCGATACTTCACTTCCATCGTGCATTGTCTTTAGTGGGCATATAGCAACCATCCTACAATCAATTTCAATTCTAGCCAATTTTGGTTAAGCCCTTTTTATAACTTACTTAACAGACATCGTTATTTGGATAGTAACAATTTGCATATATCTTTGCTCTGTTATACCACTAGAGCACATGACGCTCTATCCAAAATGTTGACTACTTAAATATCACTCGATGACTCATACTCCTCACCCTTATATGTATGCACGCAAATATTATTATCAGCCTTTGTTTTGCTTTGCTGTGCCCTTATTAAATTTGACTATAAATTGCCTATGTAATTGCTTGCTATTCGCTCGCTTGCGCCTCGTTCGCTTCCTTTGCTTATTCGCCTGTTCACTCGCTCGCTTGCCGCTCACTCGCTCGTTCATATTCGCTCAGATGTTGTTAGCTTTCTAACCTGAGTTATTCGACAATAAACTGCAGTCGCTGCTATCCTTTGTCTTCTGATTTTACGCACCGTTGAGATTAGAATTATAACGGTTATCGAAGTAAACGATTAACGAATCGCGGCACTACAGGTACCTATTTTGAATTCGATACAGTCTAGTACGTCTAAATTTTCAAAATTTGTTTAACTTAGGTTGATTAGTGATTTCTTGAAAATCAGATAAGCTGTGCTTGGATTTATTTGGGAATGTTTTTGCGGACAACTTTTAGGCAATAGAAAGATAAAAGCGTAGGTTTATTGCACTGATATTCAATCAAAGCGGTTGAGAAGTATTGACGTCATTCACTTTTATTACTAAAGTTATAAAAAGTTGATCAATGAATTTATTTGTTTACAAACATTTGACTAGCATCTCTCGAATAATAATAAGTTGAAACGTTTTCCCCCATCGATCTAATTTACCCAAATGTGAAGTAGTGTACATAGATAGATATGATGTGATTGGTACTTGTTTACGCAACCACAGCTAATACGTAGTGGCCAGACTTGGATATCATGGTGACTCAACTTAGTTATATTGAACACTTGTTCCTTTAGGTTCTGATCTGATGGGTGTGTCAGTTGCAGAGAAGTAAGGCTTTAGACATCAAGCTCGAGTTGCAAAAATGACATCGGAATGCTCATTGTACTGAGATATTACAGTGATGTATTCTCCCTTCCATTCAAGAACAATGAATCTATCCTTGTTCACAATGAAATACCCATTTCTTTTTTGAACAACACTTTCCGTTTAGCTCGATTTTCATTTACATTTTAAGTGACCAATTCAAATATAATCACGTAGATAAAGACTTAAAGCTCTACTTATAATAGTAAGTGATCAAATAATCTTTAAAAAAACTATATTGCACCCAACTTCAATATTAACCAAGGTTTTATTAAAGAGAAAAATAATTATTAGTAAGGGATGTGAACTGCTGAGTCCCATATTATGGTGACAAGGGCTTCCAGTTCTTTCACATTTCCAATGATGGTCTAAATTAGATCGGTTCATGATTAAAATGAAAGAAATATGATTATTTCGCAAGACAATACTTGGTACAACCAACCTACTTTTGTAAATTGCTAACAGTTATTTCATAAGAAGTATTCCATTGATGTAAGTAGTTTGTAAGATTTTCAAATCCTACAGGAGATACTGATATGTACATTGAGTTATTATTATGTCTTGGAAACGACCATATATCATAATTCTCCTATATAAGGGAAAATAACAAAAAAGAATGATTAGGAACTAAATATAGTTTTAAATTTTATAATTTGCATCACTGACTGGTCTTAGTTAGCCAACCATTGAAAATTAGGAAGAATGACTCTGTCTTTTTGTCATCGTGTGGAACTATTGAGTAGTATGTATCTTTAATAATAACATGGGTCGAAAGCAAGGACCTCAGGTTTCGAGATAAGCCTGCTTCCAATGGTTTGAACATCTAAATTCAAACAACTAACAAGATTGTTTTTGTAAATTTAGGCAACATATTAGTTAACATTTCGACATTATTTTGGCAAATTGTTTAACACCCGAGTATATATAGTTAATCTGAAAATTATTAGGTTATAAACAAGTTAACTTATATGAAACATTTACAGCTGATTGATTACTGAATAGTGAGTGATGCCATGTTTGTCTAATCATCTAATGCCGATTGAATTTTACCAATCAAGTTATATTGTAACCACTAGTGTTAACATTACATGCGATATAGTGGAACGTTAGGTGATTGATGGGTGTTAGTAGTAAAAGCTGGTCCACACCAATTTCATACTACTTGGTATACGTCAGCAAGGTGTTCTTATAATCTTGCTGATGGTTGCTCAATAGCGATAAACCTAAGTACAGGATTTCCTGTTGGCTGCCTCAGACTGCTTAATATGAAATATTTATTTCACTTTTCCAGTATATTATTGTTTTCTAATATAAAAATGTAGAATTCAAATGCTAGAATGTTCAAATGCTACTACTACTACTACTATGATCATTACATCAAACTGTGCCTTCTGATATTTTATTTCCGTTTCACATATACAATAATTAAACACAACTGAGATAGTTGTTTAAATTAACCAAACTTAAATGTATACTACGAGAACATTCTGAATTGTTAAGTCAGCATGTATCTTATTTGCCGGTTTCTCATTAAGTTAGTTACGACGTACAGTTATTAAATGGAAAACTCGTAGAAACAAAGACTCACTGATAGGTAGCTTCGTCCTGTTGTTGTTCAGGATTCATATGTTTCAATATTTTTAATGTCTAGATTACTTTATCGAAGGATCCGTATCAATTGTGAAAACGCTTATAGCTAGAAAACAGTGGTCAGTTATTTCATCCTAAAGTGAAACAGTTCAGACATGCACTAAGAACACCCTACTTCGGATTCGCACTAGGCTTTTTAAAATGCACAGAGATCAGCTAATCTCTAAATCGCTGATTTGAAATCCAATGGTGTAAGTATTACGCATAGAACAAAATGATAGACGTTTCTAATTATGGATCTTTGGGAGGGTCATGGGTGACTCCTGTCGACGGTACGTGGATATCAAGGACACACATTATAAAGGCAGTTATTGTAGTGTTTCCATTCACTGATATTCAGCGTATTATTAATTTATCACTAGTTCAGTTTCTTGAAATTGAAATGAATTATCAAATATCGATTTCACTAAACGTATGACTGGCCATGAAACAAAATAACAGGAAATTAAATTGACAAAATGAATAGAGAAGTAGTTGAAATAATTGTTTCAGCAATGATAATGAGGGAGACTAAACACGTAAAGTACGGTTAAAAAAGGCAAGACGATCAACAGTCATAGACTTCATGAATTTATGACGTTTTTTGTCTATTCCTATTTTTTTCTAATCAACGTCTACACAAGCGAAAATCATCCAGCGAGGTATGGGACACTTGTACATCCATATGGATAACTTGATGATACTCCGACAGAACATGAATAAACGCGACAACTGAGAATGTCTACTATTTTATGAATACATTTCATACTAATCATCGATAGTCCGATCAAAAAGCCTTCATCAATTGATCGGCCTTCACCTTGATCTAAAATATTCAATGTACTGATTCATCAATGTTGTTTACGATTGTGTACATAATGACTACTTGGCTAATTAAAACTGGACAATAAAATTTATTGATCAGCATTTCAAATAAATTTGGTGTAAAACTATCGTAGTTTATAGGTATGATTATGTTGTTACAAAAAGTGATAAAATAACTATAGATCCTTGATTTCTATCGTTTACAAATTGGTTATCATGAAAATTGTATTATCATTGAAATGAAATCGATAAGGAACCTACCGGTTCGTTAAGATTTAGATTAATAATTGTATTTATTATTTGAGGATCTGAAATTCTCATTCGTAACACTTTGTAACTGTCAAAACAAATTTTTAAAAAATCAATATAAGAAAGGATTATGGTCATGAAAAATGTAAAAAATAAAGAAAAAATTATATTACTAAAATACAGAATACTTATATTGTTTGTATGAACTAATAGTTGTTTTGTACTTGATGGCTCTTTGATCGCCAATTCTAAATAAAATACATTCATTTGTGCTCACCTAGTTCTACTTGTTGTAAATTGCACTGTTTCGGGAATTCCTAGTTCGTATAATAATTCGAATACTTCTAATTATTTCAATACTATTTATAGAATTAAAAACTTAGAATAACTTTGGAATAAAACACAACGATATGATTATACCACTTAGATAAAGAATGAATACCTTCAGGGTATTTTTCATAAGGTCATTATAATTTCAACAAACTTGAAAATTTCACCATTTCAACCATTTCGGACACTTGTAATTAAGAAGTATCTCTTTACATTCAAACCAATATTGATCAGTTTTAAACAAAAGGATTCTTATTCAGTACAAATCACAGAAAAATAAAAAGGTAGAGAAATAATGTTGAATAATGAAAGCGTTTGAGCGATAAATAGAACACCAACTATATCATTAAACTATACTTGAAGAATTGTTGATTATAAAGTGAGGAGAATACCTTATTAGCTAACATTTTGAAGAGATTATTCTATTTGTAATATAAAACAAACTCTCAACAGTTAGTGATTTCTTCACCTGTCTATAGTCATTATTGTGTGTGTATTTATTTTATTAACAGTAAGATATACCTGAATAACCATAATGGCTGATTATGAAAATACCGGTGATTTACTCAAAATTTTAAATATAATTTAATAGCCTATTGTTAAGGTTAAAAGTAAGAAACTGTGTTCAGTTTATTTATTTATTTTTATGTAAACAAGCGAGTTTATGTATAGATGATAACTAAAGTTCATTTTATGAAATATATAAGAAAGATAATTGGCCTTAGTTTAACAATAGATTGAAAAAAATTTGCACCATTCCATAAACATATAGCCTAATTCATTATTATTATTATGGACAAAAATAATGTATTCATTGTACTCGGATAATATATCATTATTAATATCTCATTTTAGTGGGATAATTATATACCTTTTTTAGCATAACAATAATTGCGATTTTTAGATAAGAAGCAACTAGAGGTAGACAGAGTCTGTAACCAATCATCTTGTCATCTCAAAAACATAAATAATGTTGTCGGTATAATTTCATTTAATTACTTTGTATCATCATATTTCGTACCAAACATCATGACGGAAAAAATCAATAATCAGAGTAAATGAGACGGGGGACTGCACTTACAATTTTTTCAGAATGTTTCTGATTATAGTAAAAAATGTTTTACATTTTATACAACATTATTTATCCAATAAAATTGAAGGCTTCTTTCAGTCAGTATATTTCGAGTTTTGCTCCATATTATAGTTTCCCGAAATTCATGTTAAATTACAATAATAGGAAAATATGATGGAAACCCATAAAAACATTCATGTGGTATGAGTTGAAAAACTTATAGGAAGATTTAATGTACATTTTTTCATAGTTTACATTAAGACAGTAAGACACACTTTCTAAAGTACAACAATTTGACCATCATTATATTGAGATTTTCAATTCATTATTTTAACTTCAATTTAAAGCTTCTTTCATAATTTCTTTCAATTAGTAGTTAATGCTTTTTACAATGTATTTCATTCTCGAGTTTCATCGAAATTACTGATTTCTGCTGATAGTAATAAACTATTTTAAAGTAATTGTATTATTTCTTGTGTATTAATAAGTTTAAGTAAGAAAAGGCTAAGTATAGTTTACTTATGTATAGTTAACTATTTTTAAATGTGAACTAGTTAGAAGATTACACGTTTATTCCGCTTTATGGTAATTAATCATCTGAATATGTTTAATCAACCAGCTTGACCCTATGGAATGTTACTACTCAGTCGTGCATGATTCATCAATCAGTGTTTTTTCTCAAATTTTTAGTTGAAATAAGCTGATAAATTCTCAAAAATTATTTATCAGGATTATTTTTCGTTGTTCGGCGAAATTCAACAAAGTAATCCTACTTCTGTTGGATATACTTAAACTTTATTCATGTTTTGGACTACAATCTTGGGGTTAAACCATTGAAATCATTAAATTAACTAATTTGGCCTATAGGGTTAGAGTTAGGATTGTGGATGCGTACTGCTGAGGGTTCCTATACTGAGACGAAACAGCCGTCCAATGCTTCCAGGTTTCCCATGTTGATCTAGCTTTAATTGACTCATGAATTCTACTATTAAATGTGATCTGTTTAAAATAGTCTGTTAGTCATCTCCAAAATGCTTACTACCGTGAAATATGATGACTCATATCCGACTAACATATTCACTAAGTTTTGTTTATGATGAAATTATTTCTAACCCATTGATAAATTATCACCATAACTTTTTAAAAGTTGATGATCACCACCGACATATTTAGCCATAAAGAGTACTAATAGACATTTTAAGTTTTGCAAACTCTTGGCAGGTGTTATCGTATCAGATACTAACCATCCGCTTCATTCATATCTTTCTCCTTGTATATCTTTTGGTGGAACGAGACGTAAATACATTAAAATCCATACACGCAAGCAAATCTATAAAAGTTCTGTAATACCTTACCTAGCAAACTTACTTTGTGACGAACAGGCTGTTAAAATTGACCTAGTAAATAACCTGTGTTCTTAAGCATGTCTCATATTCGATAATTTGTATAAACTCAGATTTTCTTAAACCTTTTTGTTTATTACTCTTCTGTTTTTTTTTGGTTTTTGTTTTTTAGTTTGCTTTTTTTTGGTAAAAAACTTGTTGAAATAACTCGTGCTGAGAATTCTATATTGTACCAGATTATTATATTGGATAAAGCCATTAATAATAGTATTAAGAATAATAATAATAATATATCAACGTGGATTTCGTTGTATTGAACTGCCTTTCAGGAAGTCAGTTATGATCAGAATAGCTTAACGGTAAGGTCTCACACTGTGAAACTTGACGACACAAGATAGAATCCACCAGAGAGTATCACTTTCCTCAAGATTACAGGTGCACCTGGCTAATGAGTGTCAAATACCATGAAACCAAGGTCACCTGGTTTCCTATCGCCTACCTCTAACTATCACCGTATATTATAAATTAATGCTTACTTTAATACATGTTCACAAATTTAATTATTTGTCCACTTCCTGAATTCACCTAATTACATTATCTCTAAATTTTCCAAGGTTACTTACTTTTTTGCCGATGGTGAATTCAATGAGTGTTTTTTATTCAGTTAAGCAAATAAAGGTTTGATGGCTGATAAATATATTTCATTTTATAAAATGAACCAACGTTGAGTTATCGTTATCATGTTGTTTATACCGTCGATGGAAAGTATTCAAACCTTTGGCAGGTTAGCTAAGGTTTTTCTAAAAGTAGGAATTGTTCATTAAAATAAACATATATTATGAATGACTATTTTCAGGTAGCTTTATTATGTTCAAGTACAGAATTAGTTTCCTTCACAATGTATTACATCAAAATGATCCAATCTTAATACATTTTTCACAATTTATTGGTGGTAGTCAATGTATGGTGATATGATTGTTTTGTGTTGCACATAACAATAAAAGTCTCAAAGTTGTATAGTAGATTCCATTGTTAGACACTAACAAATGTGATTTTTTTATAATTAACATAATTTTACCAAGAGATATCTCATTAAACATGAAAGTAACATACCTAGTCAGCTTAGGCAACTTACTTATAATAATGAACATGTGATGCGGTAATAGTATTAATTAAGATTATTTCAATTGATGAAAGTAACAGTATTATTCCAGAAATGGAAACATTCAATATTAAAAAGATTTTCATTGTATGCTATCTTGTATATTAATTCCCATTTGTAAAAAAACTACTAACATGACATGATCATTATGCCACCAAGTTCTATGTGTTCAGTGGTAGTTTGACGGTATTCAATATAAACAGTTTCATTTTTATTCTCATATGTTATATCAGCATTCCGATATCATGATTTCACCACACGTGATGTAATATTGAACGCATGATGACAGATGAACTGTTAGGTAAATAAGGGAACAAAGCTTTGAATATCAATTTCGGATCTATGTACGAATAATTAGGTGAAAAGATAGATAGATGTACATATATATAGACAAGAATTTAAGTTGAATTACACATATATGACCTGATAAATTCAGTAATATATGGATAACAGATATAAATGTATTCAAATGTGTATAAATTATAAATTGAAAGTCTGTCGAATTTATTAATTTTCATGAAACTGAGTTATTGATTGGAACTTAACTAGTAAACAGTGATAGCTAACGTACATACACAGTTATAAATTATATAATTAATTAATTAAAGCTTAAAACACCTCTATAATGATTTATAATGTAACATAACCGTAGGATTGTAATTTACGATATAAATTTTCTAGTCATGTCATAAATATTTGACGCGAATATAGTACCACAGAATATAGAAAATTCAGGATACGCAGTTTAAACAATCGAAATAAATTATGAGACATATAATTCGATATCGATGGCGCATAATGTACACATTCAATATTATGTGAAAACAAAAGCCATAAAATGTTAGGGTGAAGGTCAGTATACGGTTAGGTTTAGGGGTAAGGGGTTAGGGTTAGGGATTACGGTTAGAGTTAGGGTTAGGGTTAGTGCTTAGGGTTAGGCTTAGGGTTAGGCTCAGGGTTTAGCGTTAGGCTTAGGGTTAGGGTTAGGGTCAGGGTTAGGGCTCGGGTTCGGGGTGGCGGTTAGGGTTAGGGTTAGGGTTAGGGTTAGGGTTAGGGTTAGGCTTAGGGTTAGGGTTAGGGTTAGGGTTTAGGGTTAGGGTTAGGGTTAGGGTTAGGGTTAGGGTTAGGGTTAGGGTTAGGGTTAGGGTTAGGGTTAGGGTTAGGGTTAGGGTTAGGGTTAGGGTTAGGGTTAGGGTTAGGGTTAGGGTTAGGGTTAGGGTTAGGGTTAGGGTTAGGGTTAGGGTTAGGGTTAGGGTTAGGGTTAGGGTTAGGGTTAGGGTTAGGGTTAGGGTTAGGGTTAGGGTTAGGGTTAGGGTTAGGGTTAGGGTTAGGGTTAGGGTTAGGGTTAGGGTTAGGGTTAGGGTTAGGGTTAGGGTTAGGTTAGGGTTAGGGTTAGGGTTAGGGTTAGGGTTAGGGTTAGGGTTAGGGTTAGGGTTAGGGTTAGGGTTAGGGTTAGGGTTAGGGTTTAGGGTTAGGGTTAGGGTTAGGGTTAGGGTTAGGGTTAGGGTTAGGGTTAGGGTTAGGGTTAGGGTTAGGGTTAGGGTTAGGGTTAGGGTTAGGGTTAGGGTTAGGGTTAGGGTTAGGGCCCGCTGGGAAACAACAGCAAATCATACGACCACCAGCTTGAGGAGCTGGAAATTGACCTTGCATTGGAGGAAATTGAGGAGGTGCTTGAGGTACTGAGAGTGGTGGAGCGGGTTGCAATTGAATTTCCGGTTGAGGAATACTAACTGGAGCAGGAACGAAGCTTGGTTGAGGTGGTTGAACACTAAATGATGGTTGAGCCGGCAATGGAGCTAGTGAAACGAGACTGGAA
>NW_017386118.1:145337-156444 GCF_000237925.1 Schistosoma mansoni | reverse complement strand
TTTTTAGTACTATTATAATAATAAACAATCTCAAAATTGTAGGTTTGTCATGATGTGACTACCTAATCTATAAGATTTCGGGTAAGAGTTCCATCATTGCCTATTCTTGATCGTGGTATCGTGACACTCAGCAAAATGACGTTTAGCACTTAGAAAGAACACATTTTGTTTGGGTATAGAACAATATATTTAATGTGGGAGGGCATAGGTTGAACAGCATTAATACGACTTGCTGTGCGAAACATTTTCTTCCTCATGACCAGAGTACAACACTAGTTTTCTTGAATCTAATCTCTTCTGCCCAGCTTGAATGTAATGGGTTTCACTTATTCCGAGAACCGCCAATTCGTGTCTCATCATTTTCGCAGCTATTTAATTAGTCCTCATAATTTCTCATATTATATGGACATTTCATGTAACCATACAAATTTTCGTTTTGGTTGTCAGAAAAGACATCGATCTAGTGAATCTTGGCTTTCACTGTTAGGCATCGCAATTCATCGAAATGAAGACAATTCAACTCCAAGGGAAGGTATAAATGGTTTAAATCGTTTTTCTCTGGTTGGCATCTTTTAGTAAGGCTGTTTCCTATGGGATTGGGTTTCGGACACCATGCTCAACCATTTTCATTCATCCAGGCTTGGAAGGGTCAGTAATCTTAGAAGGGCTACAGATGGGGTTAGTTACTTCAAGCACTACTAATTAAAATTGTCTTGATTGAACGCGTCATAATGAAGTATATCACTTTGTTAAAATTTATTAGACGTTTATGAGTAGCGAAAATATCAGACATTTTGCTAGAATGTATTGCTAATTACGAAGTGAACATTATATGAACATATGACTTTGGTCTGATCTATATATCTTCTAAGGCTACCATATCCGAATATTCGGTTTGCTTCGTATCCGTTATTAAATGTGAATTTTATGTGATCTGTACTGTAAATTAGTGGATTAATGCAAGGATTAGATGTGTCGAATGGCAACAAAAAATATAAAAAGTATCAAATGTAAGTTATTACATACCGATTTTGTTAAGCGTATGAAGATGTACATAAGAATCGCCTAATAATTTTCCGAAAAATCACATATTAGTAAATCGGATTAGAATGAAGTTGTTATCAGTCACATGAAGGTTTTACGTACTTTTACGTATCCGCTTCACAAAACTTTGGGTATATAAGTTAAAGAACAGAAAAATTAGTACATCTTTTGTGTAACAAAATGAAATTACTTGGTACAATGTGCTTGACAATCTTCTATGTTATTCATTTGCTTGCAATATTTTCTGACAGTAAGTTGAAAGGATGTTATATTATAATATCATGGTGACCTATAAAAGGTTACTATGTTCTTTGTTGGTTTGACCATAATGCCACCAGACTCACAAACAGTTTATATGATACGAAACTCTAGTTAATTATGATTAAAAAATCCAAACTTCATTAGTTCAAACGTTAGGTCAGGTAGTAGATTAACTTCAGACGCCTCGTTTCATAACGTACTCTTTCACTTCCCATTTATATACGGCGATCTTTTTCCGTTGTAAATGCCATGGCAATTTGCTTACAGATTTTTGGAAACATGAATTTTATTCCTAATAAGTTAATACATTTTACGTCTGGAAATGTAGACAAAATATTTCTGTAATTGTACAAAGACACTAAAAAGACACAGAGCACATTAGTAATAGGTTATTGAGATAAATCAAGAAACTTTAGTCAAGGTTAAATTGAGAAACTATTTCTGTTGTGTTGTTTAATAATAAATTCTTGGATTTTACCAAAAAATACCAAGCCATTTCTCTCTATATTTCGTATCTAATGAGATTCTTGAGTTTCAGAAATAGATGTATTTTGCAAAACCTAAGTCCATAGATGATACTGATAAATATTGTTATACAAGTTAAATTCATATTTCAAGCAGTGTCCAGTATGCTGATTATTCACAATTGGTTGATCACTGAGTGGTGATTAATGTCATGCGTGTCAAGTCAGGGAGCATCAGTTCCCTCAAAATTACAGGTACACCTTGCTGACGAGTGCCAAGTAGCACGAAACCCAGGTCCAGGGTTTCTTGTTGACCACCTCCAACCACCATCTTACGTTGATTATTATCCGATCACAGTGAAACATGAAAGCAAGAAGCATCAATTCTAAAAAGATAATTTTCATTCCTTTCTGGAATGAATAATTTGAATGAACGTGCCAAAATAAATTGAATGAGACTTCAACTGGAAATCTCATTGTTTTGTGAATGTTCATGAGTATCATCTGTTGAAAATTGTAAGCGTATTCAACACTTCATGAGTCATTATAGTAAATATATAATGTGAACTCATTTAAATTACTAGGTACTGAATGGGGTGAGTCAATTTACAATTGTTTTAGTTGTGACCGCCTGTGAACACCACTCAGCTTCATCTACGATGTTGATTGTTTAACACTTTTCATAGAATAACATTTGCTTCTCTCAGATACGTAAAACGTCATGCGAACTGTAACTAAAATGTCCAGCATTGATTACTTAAATGTTGTCAATCCGAATTAAACAAGACTTGATCTGTTTCTTATGGCGAGATGTTATCAGTTCGATTGAGTATCAGAGTATTAAAGACTTAATTTTCTTTTATGTAATATAGGGGTAAAAGCTGATTTGAAGACAAGTGTGCTGTGTTACATTATCAATGTGTTCTTGCCAGTACCATACGAATTCCTCTTTATGGAATATCAGAACATGCTACTCATTTTCTGTCAATCACCCGACTCATTCCATAGAACATTGACTGATAGCGTATTATGAGATGGAATCTAGGTCAATTTTTTCTATTGATAGAAACATAAATAAAAGTTAATTAATTAAAATACATGAATGTTTTCATTGAACCTTTATGAAGTTATCACATGTAACAGTAAGCTGAACCATTTTGAAATGATTTTCATTATTATTTTACTTTTAAATATATACATTTAGAAAGTTGAGTTTGAATATAAGAAAGCATGGGTTTCTGCTAAATGCTTTTAGCTGAGAGGAATAAAAAGTGCTGACAATCATCTAACTTTAATGTTTAGTATAAATGTATTTTATTTACTTTTGTTAAGTGTGTATGAATACTCAAATTGAAGTTATGATTTATTAGGACTCAACAATGACGTGAAAATTATATGAAGGTTTATATATAATGTAGGAACTCATTATGACAGTATTTCACTTCATAATACTCACATATTTATTTGTTCTGATTCGCCATACCTGTCCTGTGCTGACAATTTAGTATATATATATATGAATAAATCATCCTATTCTGGTATTATTGCTGACTGATTGAATGAAAATCTACAAAATCCATTAACATGAAACACTGAGAATCCATAAATTATAATGTTTTCAATGATAAATCACATCGTTAATTTGAAGTCTGAATTACCTTTTTTGTGTTTCACAGAAACAACTTGTTGTGGTATGTGTGTAATTTATACTACGTAACTATATACAAATTTTTTATAAACGTCAAATTGATTGCTCAATGAGTTTTTTGAAGTGCTCACTATTTCTGGTCGATGAAAATCTACAAAAAATTTTAAAGATGAAAGTTGTTAACAGAAATAAATAAAAGTGGGAATAGCAAACTGATGCAAGAGTCCGAGTGCAACAAAATGTAAATCCATTTTAGTTCTAATAGTTTCGGAGCTTAGATAATATTCATTTATGTTCATCCTATTACAATCAATTACTGTGAAATTGCATCGTGTTATTTCAGAGGTGTATCTTACTAGCGATATATAATAAACGAATAAGTTTATCCGAATTATATCGAACGTTTAATTTTATGACTCTGAGAAGGACATACAGACAGTATCTTTGCATGGGTTACATCACCAAACCAGAAAGAATAAACCATTTGTTAGGTACATGCTACCTTTATTTTAAACTAAATATACCACAGTGACCAATCATTAGGCAAATATTGCCATTCTGCAATCGCCACAATTTCATATGGCAGAACATCATGTGTATGCCAGTAACTAATCTTAAGAGGTGATCTTCGAGTTTTTCATTGTAGATTGAAGTCGGAATTGTATAAACATGTTAGGTGTTCAATGAATATATACATAACAGCCTCAATTCTGGAAATTGATTTGTATTAGAAACGCAGGTAAGTGGATATCAGCTCAGTGTTCCAGAGATTCAGTGCAAGTCGTGAGTCCTGATGTTTCTAGTTTCTATTTAATGGAAGATGGTGAATGTACACATCCGAGGTGTTCCATTCAGTGACTCGACAACTTGCAAATACCTCTGGATTTTCAATAGTCTTCTATGTGGAATTAATCCGTGACACAAAACTACAAAATATGCAGTGAATAAAAAAAGGGTCAGATGTCATGTATTTTGTATCAGATATTGACAGACTTTACTTTGACGACTGCAGTAGAGTTTCTTGATCATCGCATGTTTTGTTGTTATTTCATTGTTGACTTTTTATTTTTATATAATTACAATCGTCAGTCTAATAAATAGCTAACAAAGCATTTGAAAGTTTCTTACAACTTACTGTTTAGCTTGTTATTATATATATTTCAAGCTAAGAGAAACGTCAACATAGAACTCGATCTGTCACAATGTACACAAAAGACAAAAGTAACTTGGAATGCTATTATTAGAGAGTTGTCATCAGTTATTGCTCCGAAACGCAAATGCTCTTGCTAGAAACCTGACTTTTAACCAAAGCTGGTCAACTCACTGATGATATACAACTTAAACTTTGTAGATGTGTCGTTTTGATCACAATGTATTCATTCTGATTCATCCAGCTATTCGGATCAAGCTTGCCAGTTAAATGAAATACTTCAGCACCTAAAATACTACACAACGTATTTCTGATCTCAAGAAAATGTTCCCGAAATTTTATTTGGTTACTTCAAAATGAGTGGTCATCAGAAAACAGACGATTAAATGTCGATGGTGTACATCAACTGCTTGTGAGAAAAAATGTATTAATCATCAGGATGAGAAACAGACCACTAACTGAACTGTAGATGGACATATTATTAAGTACTATTAAAAAACGATGAGTAGTTTATTTTAGCGAATATGAACGACTAATTATGAAAGACAGCATGTAGTAAGTTCTTCTACAAAGACCAGGTCTCAGACATTTTAAAGATCGGAGTAGTCTAATAATTGATAATGAATTTGTTTCCTCCGTCTTGTAAATAATCGCCATACATTTTAATAAATACAATATTCATTATTTACCACTTCTACAATAGACGAAGACGGAAACTGTAAGTAATTAGTAGTTATATTATTATGCATAGTAATATAATACAACGTAATTCAGCTGACTTAAGATTTTATTTACAATGATATTACTGTTGACTGTTGGTTTGCTTATTTTTGTAGCAAAAATATGTTGTGGTACGTCGATTACATATTTATGTACACCAAGAGTTGATTCTTGATTAACTAAGAATAAAGTCGACTTCTTCATGACAAATCTCTGTTCATTTTGTGCTGCTAAACATCGGTAATGACTACGAAAGTAAAGTATGTCTTTAACAAATGTGATGAACGGATCGTCTAGTGTAAGATAAACAGGCTATAAGTTAACATCTTTTCTGTTCTATCTTAGTTGAGAATAAACAAGATCATTGGGATTTACGCCATTATGATACCGCAACTTAGTATTCTGTCATAAAGTTCATGAAGATTAATTTCCCAAATATATCAGTATTCACATTCCAACAACGTGCTGCTAAATGACGTTTACCATTCAGAAACCCTATTTCAAAATCCTTTATTTCAGAATTAGTGGTGGTTTTAAGTAACATCATATTCAGGGACTTCAGAATCTCTAATTATTCATCTGAGGTTTCAGTGAGGCTAAACATATGTGTCTGTCTGACTTCGTATGCTATCTGATTATACACGTGAGTTGGCTTCTGAAAACGATAGTACAGTAAAAACACAAAAGACTTTACGAATGTGATCAACTTGATTTTTATTATTTTGTACATGGATTTCTTTATGATGATTTTCACTTAAATTTTTTGCTTCTTTAGTCGGTAATGATTGTAAGGGTAAGTTGTATCAAAGTTTCACACAAAGAGCTACCTATTTTGCTTTCTAAATGATTTTAAGTGATTTAGAAAGATTGAACTATAATTTGTAGCAGTGTTTTACGTCTATTCATCTTTTGCCAATCATGTTAGTACGAATCGGACAGAACTGTTATTTACTATTATATAAATGGATTATCACAGGCAATTTATTAAGTACCACCACTCGATTGTCAATATGTTTTCCGTGTACAGTTTTATTTGGCAAAATTGAATAAAACTTCAACCAATGTAATAACATTAGAAAGCTTACAGTTTTTGTTTCGAAGTACCAATTCTGATTTTAGTGATAAATTAATCTTCACTTCTTTACACAATTTGACATTTTAGATGTCATAAGTAAGTTTAGCATTATGATATCAGCTATGTATTTGTTTCCCTTTTGAATTCCGAACAAATTATGTTTAACCACCAATCAATATTGCCTTAAGTAAATATTCCCTGACAAGCACTAAACTTGATTCAAGGATTTTATGCTGAATTCAATAAATAATGTTAGGTTACTTTCAGGCATATCACGAAATAACTTGGAACGTTCAGCACCATTGGTATATTGGTAAGATATTTCAGACTAGGCCATAACATACGCCTAACTGTGTAGAATGTCTACTGATTATCCAAACAAGTACTACTGAGACTATCTCAGCATTGTAAGTTATATTAAACACCACCATCATAAAACTTTATTGGAAAATGACTATTTATATTCAACTTCAGTCAGTCAGTTAGTCACAACGTAGAACTTAAACCTATCTGTTACTAACAACCTTCCTATTTATTTGTATTATCGTTTCAGAACCAAGAAGTATGTTCACTACTCTGTTTAGAAACTATTTAAAAGAAGAATTAGTTTCATATACTTCTGGTGATTTAAAATATGTCGCTTTTATTCTTTATTTCTTGACCAGTTTTACATTTTCTTGTTGAAAGGAACTTAAATCTCTTTTTTGTGTATATAATAAGATTTGATATGATTACGAATAGGTAACTAATCAAACACATTGAACTTTCTATGTGACTCAATTAAACTTGCAATTACTTCAGTAAACATAATTGCAAATAAAGTTTTCATGTTTTACTTCAATCTTTCGAAAACGGTTAAATTTTCTTGTTCGATTCTAACCATATAGGCTCTGGAGCAGATGATCTCAACTTATGTAAGAGCATGTTATCATTCCTTTCATGTATTTCAGTCAATATGCTTGATATTTTTATTTTTCAGAAATTAAATGTCAGTATAAGTTGAAACTGGAGTTTAGGAGAAAGTATATGAAAACTATTATTGGGAGTAAATTTAAGCTCGCATAACAAATAAGCAAGTGGAAATATGTCGAGAAACAAGTCAATTTTAGACGGAAAATATACTTAAAAAGGATGGATATTTTCGGAAGTTTAAATGATTAGTTGGTGGATTATTCATGGACATAAACACATTCAGCTTGTCGTTTGTATGATATTTTGTGGTAATTGCTTCATTGAATCGGACATGAGTCAGGTTATTTGCAGCTGGCCTTATGAATTATTTCTCATTCATTGGATAGCTAACGTCAAAAATCATTAGAAAGTTTCAAGTGTAAAGTTTTGAAAAAATATTTGAATGAATTATGGACCGTAAGAAATGTAGTTATTTGGAAAAATTTATCTTAGAGTATGTACTATTTTATAAGTAACGATCACATTTGTTGATCACGTTTTGATGTGGTCACTAGTGAATGTGAATTTGCTATGTTGAGATGTTTAAAGATTACAGTTAGTTCGGAACAATCAGATGTCTTGATGTAAATCAATTTATGATAGTGATCTCCACTTTGCTTAAAGTACCTGGCGTGATATGTATACGAAATGTGCACAGGAAAAGACAAAGTGACCTTGCATTAGATTTCCTTCAATCACCTGATATCCACTAAAGTTTCGAAATACCTAAACTAGCAGTCGCTTGATCTACAAAATTTGATAAGGGCTTGAAACAAGACGACATGACATGAGTTAATGCTAGGTATTTTATTAGCATGAAGTTGAGATCAACTGTCACTTTACTTAGGATCAAGGTTTTATGCTTTTCGGCTCGTGACCAAAACTTACCTATAAGTTTTAATCAAATGGTGTGTAATGTGTGATTTAATCGCAAGTACTTTCATTCACAAAACATATTTACTCTTGATTACTTGAAATAGTCCTGAGAAAGCGTGGAATGGGTACGTTTTATACCATATAACGCTAATAATATAGTGTGTATTCAAAATATTATTTCACAAGTGAAAATTGATATAATTTATATTGAATTTGTTTCGCATTTTGAAACTCCATGATCTCTTCGAATTCATGAAGAACATCAACAATATCATCTGGTTAACTTCACACAGCGAATAAAGAATGAATGCTCTAGGAGTGGTACTATATACTAAAAGTGGTTAAATTGTTCATGGTTATTTTGCGAGACCAATATCTGTAAAATTTGGCGGTGATCTCTCATTTTAACCGCCACTGATTAGCAGTTATTAAATTTTGTCAGTAAATAAAACAATAGCAAATAAAACGCATACTAGACTTTATGACATTAAAAGTATTCACTATCATAAATGAACCTTCCTTTCTTCCATACGAAAATACATCAGACCACTTGTAATGATAGTTAGAATGAATCCAAACATTACTAAGGTTTCTTGATTGTATCAAATAAATCGCAAGGATTTCTGAGTGACTTAATCATGAATAATATCTCGATTACCATTTCTGTGTCTGGTGAGTAACAGGTATTTCACCAGTGAAGATCAAATAGTCTTAAGTGGATTAATATTAAGCGAACTATAGTTTAGTTCAAAATATTTGTTCATACCTCCTCTCAGATATTTTAATCTTCACATTTTAACTTTTGTGTATAAGACACTTATTATTAGGTCCATGTTTGCAAGATGCTAACTTTCAAAAAATTTGCTATTTCAGCTTATAAACTAGGAGAGATCCGTAAGTTGCTTTCCTTCTTAGCTCTCTGAAGGCGACTTTAGAAACATTTGAATATTTTTGTAGTGTTCGAAAATGGTTTTCAATTTGTTTCCATTACAAAATGAAATAGATACATATTAGTACATGTGTCTACATATGTCCTACATTGTTACGCAACTTTGAATTTGAGCCACACTCAAACTAGTGGTCTTCATTGAAGTTCAACTTTGATACAATTTGTTTGTGTGACTATACGTGAGGGTCTGAAATAAACAGATTATTCATGCATTTCATAATTTAGCATCTGAATTCTTGTTATACGAAAGAGTTATTCACAGTATTTTCCAAAATTTTGAGACGGATAAAAGTAGATCACTTGATTAGAATATGCTTCCAGCTCTTAAACGCATCTTTGAATCTTGATGAAAAGTATACGCTCTTTGAGATGGTTAATTTGATTCCGTTGCGTTATTCCATTTGATTTAAATGGAACTTGCATTCTCAATTATCCAAATATGTATCTAGAGGTCTAGAGATCTAGAGAATAAATATTGTATTTTTAGTTTATTACGGGCTTTACATATAGCAAATCATATATAAAACGCTTTGTTTTCTTCAAGTAAAAAAATTAAATGTAAGTTTTATCAGAGTTGACTTATATTTCATCTAAAAGTGAACGAGTATTTCTCAAATACGCTGAAGAAACGTTTTCCTCTATGAGATAAAGCTGAAGTCTGTATTGTTGCAAGAATATCTTTTTTTTGTATATAAGAACCGTGATGAACACTAAAAATGCATAAATTATTCGGAAAACTTTTCGTCATTTCTGAAGAATTCCCTATAATTTGTGGTAGATCACAGAGATTTCGTCAGCGATCAATGGTCAAGTTATTCATTTTCTATTGCTGTATATTTCGATATCGGAAGTATTTTAGGTCAGACTAGATAGTGTATAATTTAAAACTATTGACTAATTTAACATCACTATGGTGTTAAACCTTTCTAACTTGTGTTCTTGCACTTGAATGGGCGCTATTTGATAAATGAAATAGTGACTACTATTGATCACATGCTTCTTTGCTCAGATATTCAATGTCAATTCAGAGTCAACGACGAACCTAAATATAAAATTATTTAACTGGAACTTACAACGGATACCTGGATTGATAATATATTACTCTTTAGAAAACTAGCTCTCATTAAGATTTTTTGAAAAAGACGTCATCGACATAAGACAAGCGTTGGTTTCGTCCAATAATATTTTTGAATACATCACTTATTTCGATGTAAATGTGCGAACTAGATTGGCTAAATATTCACTACTTGTTCATACACTATTTATTCATAGTTTGTCAATGAATATCTGTGTTATTTGTTGTTGTCCTTTAGTGAAACGATGTAGAGTCCTTGAAGAGAATTCGATCAACATGCAGTACGAATATTAACATATGCGAAATTGCCTGATTTCTAAAGTGATCTTTAACTTTTATAAAGTTAACGAATAATGGTCTTCATAATTTTATTAATAAACTTAATTTAATACGTAAAATGCCACTGTTTTGTTTCTGAACTATAAAAGCTAATCACACGAGACAATCAAATATTGATAAATGTTTCGAAATTCAATTCACTCACGATGTCGAAGCAGTCAGCATGATTACTGCTGTGTGAGGTATAAGTTCAGTCCAAATGAAGAGAAGAAATAACCATTTTTTAATTTAAAGTAGTTATACTGAGGATTTATTGAAATGTTTTACACCGATTACACTATTAGTTTAGTCAGATAATGTGGAGAATAGACTTCTGTCGTATTCAGCATCCCATTTAAATAAGTAGTGGTTTCTAAGAGTTATAAATGAATAACTCTTATAAAACTACATTGGTACAGAATAGAAACTTGTGTATTAATTAACACTAATATCAAAATTATAGTGAACAAAATGTCAGAGTTATATACACTGATGATGAACATCTGTGCTCAGTACTGATTTGTATTGAGAGACGGATGATATTACTAAACCATGAAGCTTCCGTATATTTCATAA